>NW_010133467.1:0-28006 GCF_000699245.1 Pterocles gutturalis | reverse complement strand
AGGGAGCTGGGGGGGTTCAGTCTGGAGAAGAGGAGGCTGAGAGGAGACCTCATCACTCTCTACAGCTGCCTGAAAGGAGGGTGCAGTGAGGGGGGTGCTGGGCTCTGCTCTAAAGGAACAAGTGATGGGACAAGAGGAAATGGCCTCAAGTTGCACCAGGGGAGGTTTAGGCTGGATATTAGGAAAAATTTCTTCACTGAAAGGGTTGTCGAGCATAGGAATAGGCTGCTCAGGGAAACGGTGGAGTCACCATCCCTGGAGGTATTTAAAAGGTGTGTAGCTGTGGCACTTAGGGACATGGTTTAGTGATGGACTTGGAAGTGCTAGGCTTATGGTTGGACTTGATGATTTTAAAGGTCTTTTCCAACCTTAATGATTCCACGATTCTATGTTAAGTGACCCCTCAAATTCCTAACATTCTACAATTGAAAGCTCCAGTCTTGCAGTTCCCTGAAGCTTAGTTTACCTTTTTATGGATATATGTTAGGAAAAGCGAAAATAATGTTTGTGATCTGATATAGCCCTTATCCATAGTGAATTTTGTATTCACAGAGGGATTTGTTAATACAGATATTTAATTAAATCAACCAGAAATCAGATGGTTTATGTAGCCAAATTTCCCAAATAGTCACAAGGGCTATAAATGACTTAAATTGGTATGTGGTTAAAATGCAGGAAGAACAGAGGACGTTTTTCATGTGGGATTGGGGCTATTGCTGTTTTGGGAGTCTGAGATCTCATCAACATTATCAGTTAGGCAATTCTGGATAATACAGGTGCACCGGTTCATACTTCTTGTGGAAACAGTCAAGCTGCCTGTCTAATTTAATTTTACATGTAGCCAATCTTTTACTAGATGAAATTTATTTAGCACTCTTTCATGCTAATGCTGGTGTAGGGTTTTCAGGTTATGCCAGGAAAAACATTAATTCAAATAGTGGAGCTAACATCCTATACCTGCTTCTTTCCTATCCTGTCCTGCCACAGCCCTCCTCCACAGCTGGAATCAGAAAAGCCTCCCATAAATCTCTAAACATAGTATTTTATTAAAATCTCACAAAAAATATTTTAAAACTCTGTAGATTTCAAAAGTGGCTTTGTTTTTAAAATATCTGCTCATTATCAGGTGGCAAAACTGAAATGTTTGTTTTTCTCTCATGAGAATAATAATTTTAATACATGTGGCACCTGTTGACCATCTTTTTCCCCTTGATAGAACCACAGACGACATAAAAGTAGTATCTAGTGAAAAGAATTCTAAGTTTAAAACCTTCATTCAGCATCTCTGCTTGCTGGAAGCAGGTTTTGACTTTCTTAAACTATTTGTGAGAATATGTAACCTTAAGTGGCTCCGAGAATGTGAAGAAAGTAAAACATAATCAGCACTCTATAAATGCCTAACAAACGAAAGACAGAAATAGAACCTGTTGTATACAATCAACAGCACTTCAGTGACAAAGCCTTGGTGACCAGAAAGGCACATAGCCTCTGGAAAGCAGGATTTGGGTGAGCAGCCCCAGGCTGAGGCTTGTGGAATTGGAGGCGACTTATGGTACCATAAAGAAAAGGAATAACCTTGAAAATAACTAGTACAAAATCTCTGGTACGAAAACCTTGGTGATATAAAAGTGAGATAGTGAAGGCATCCTTCTGAGGAAAATAAAAGCCATTTCAGTGTTACATTTGAGAATACAACACCATCAGGAAACACTGCTATTCCACAGCCATGTGGTTCTCTGCTCTAGTTCCTCAGCTGCCCTATTTTCTCTCTTGTTGGAGAGCTGTCTATATAGGATGCTTCTAATTGCCACTTTAATGTGAATATTTTTGCTGTGAATTACTGACTCTTTTTTTTTGGTCTTGTTGCTTGGAGGGCTTTGCCAGTGAAGTGTTTTGCTTGGTGTGAGGTTCAGTGCAGACTGCTCTCGTATCGCAGCTGGGAATTGGGAGGTGAATTCCTTTCCTGAGCAATACAGAGCTGCTTTGTTTTGCTCCTTGGAGGGATATTGCAGACTATGGAGAAACAGAAAGGCAAAGGGAGAGAGAGACAGCTGTAAATGCGATGTTATTGAACTACACAAGAATATTCTGGGAACACTGTAGCTTTAATGTAACAATAGAGATGACAGAGAAACACTCAGAAGCTGGTTATTTTAAGATCTTGAAACCCAAAATGCCTTAAGCAATTTTACTTTAATTTGCTCTGGTGTGTGCATAGGTACACACATATACACAGAGCGGTAATGAAACCAGACTAGCCCTTGTTTCAGTGTGTCATTTAATCTAGTTCCTGGATGTCAGGGGAACACAGAATAAAATAATTTTTTGGCTTCCAGAACAAAGATGGCACAGTTCTGTGCTATCAGCAAAAACCTGGTGTAAACAACAGCCCCCTTAAGGCCATTCTTCAGCGCTAAAAGGAAAACCAGAAAATACCTTTTTTCTTCTAGATAGTAATTAGCCCACTTGGTCACTTTTCAGTTGGCTCCAGTTTAGGGGGGTGGAGGCTCTTTGGCACTTCCTCGGCTCTTAGCGGTCCAGCTTTGCCACACGTGAGAGAAGGAGAGTTCCTTCTCACTCTTGTGGAAATTCTGGCTGAATAATGGCTGGGGGTTTTTTGCATCCAGTTTTCCAGGCAACTCAAATAGTTTTCCTAAAGGACTGGAAAATAGAGCAATGCCTCAAATGCCAAACATCTAATATCATCCTTTAGAAGTGTTTTTCTGTATCAATTGGGATCACTATGTCTCTATGGGATTTCTCACACTGGAGAGACTGAGTTCATGTGTACCTGATGTTTTTTTGTCTTTGTTTTTGTAACCTAGGAAGTGGGTGCAGCGCAAAGCTGAAAATCCATTTCTCTTCAGAGGTCTTGATCCAAAAGCCCTCTGAATCCAGCAGAAAACTTCAGTTGGCTTTGTGCTTTTACCAGACTTGTTCAATGGTACCTTTTTTTTTTCTTCTGTATTGGCACTTTCTAGGATTTTGTAGTATCGTACCAATGAGGGCTGAAGGGAGGTGAGTTTGTAGAGGTGTGTCTCTGGTACCATGGCAGCATGTGAGTTGCTGTCAGCTCTACATGTGGTGTGGCACTCCGTGTAGACCAGGTAGGCTTGCGGGGTATGAGTGGCATGCTTCTAGGACCCCCAATATTCTCTCTAGCTACAAGGAATAAGGAATTATTTTTAGCTGGAAATTTAATTCAATTATAGGAAGATTGTACTAACTTCAATGGTAGGAATGACGTTATGCGATAACATAGCTTTGAGTAATATCTTACTGCAAATTTGTGCTCAAATAAGTTAATGAGAAAAGTGAAATATCAAAATTTGTGACGGATGGAGAGATATCATGGACCAGTACAGTGAGGAGGGAGAGATTTATTGAAAACTGTTGGAAAATGCAACCTGCTTTAGACAATTTTTAAAAATAAAAGGGTGGAGATGATAAATGGGAGGACAGGCGGACCAGTCCTTGCACTGCATTGCTATCAGGGTTTGGGAGATCTGTTTGGGGGATGCTGAGCTGTCAGACTAAGGCTATCCCGCACTAATAATTTGATTATTCCCACTGAATCGATATGCAAAATATGAATCATATTATGCTAGAAAACCCTCCAAAACCCAAGCAAAACCCCAAAAACACAGAAAACATTGGACAAAACTCAGTAAAAAAGGACATACGTATGTTGTTCTCCAAATTTTCAAGCACTTTCTCGTGATCAAACTACTATGCAAATGCAACAGGCGAATGTTGACTGAAGTTATTTTTCTTGTCCTTCTGCAGTCAGAGACTAGGTAACAAGTCAGTTTTCAGAGTTGCTGTGCACTCCGAGTACATTAGCAGAGATGTCTAGTTGTCTTCATTTCTGAATGGAAGGCCACTTCTGTTCAGATACATCAGAAACTCAAAAACTTTACAGAGTATTCAGAGAATTAAAGAGCTACACTATGCATGTGTAGAGTGAGAAACCATTGTTACAAAAATGCACAAATTAAATGGGGGCAAAGGGTCATGCCTTCAGGTGAAAATCTGCCCGTGCCACCTCTACTCCATGCTTCTGTGCCCATAAGGGCATAGAAATAACAATACAAATCAAGCTGTTATGTGGCGAAGATTCAGGAAGCCTAAAACACTATCCTGAATTAACAACCCAGAGACTAATGCATATATAGCTTGCAAAGGCGTATAAACTCTTCAGCTAATTTAGTGGGAGGCTCTATCCTCCAACCCTATTAACAATAAAATATTTTAAATAAACTCCAAGGAAATAATTGCAGTTTCTCCTGCTAATCCTTATGTGTGTTGTCACATTGCAACTATTAAAGTAATGGCATTTTAATGGTAATATATACGTGTGCACATAGCAGTGAGATTCTTCATTGTACAAGCACAATTATATTTGCCTTTCAGTACAGAGGCCACAATTACTAAGGCAACATTTGCCACCTGTTATACTGTAGCGATATCTGTGAAACTGAACGCATTCCCAAAGTCAAAAGCCAGCTAAAAAGCAAATGTAATGGTGCTTGTACTTAAGGTGGAAATCTCTGTTGTCACCCCATCATGAGGGTCTATCCAGAAGCTCATTCTCACTCTCTCTTGGTCAGCTCTTTCAGAGAGAGACTCTTAGGCTCTTCTCTTTTCCGGGATTTCGGTTTTGGGACTTTCTCTGCTCTGGGACGGGCTGGGCCTTGGTCATGGTGTGGTGAGCAGTTGCACTGTGTATCACTCATTTGTAGATTTGTATGCTATTACTATTGTTATCATTATCAGTATTTTCAATTTTATTGTAGTTTAGTTATTAAGTTGTTCTTATCTCAACCCATGAGTCACTTTCCCCTTTACCCTTCTAATTGTCTCCCCCATCCCTGAGGAAGGGGGGAGGGTGAGCGAGCAGCCGCATGGTATTCACTGCTGCTAGCTGGGTTTAAACCATGACACCTACAGACAGCAGCATGATAGACACCTGTCTGTTTCTGGAGCTGCTGGCTGACAGGTTAATGGCAGCACTTCAGTGGCACTTGAATCCAATACCTTTAAATCAACTAAGAATGACAGGAAGCACCTCTTGGAGGTGCCTTGCTGGCTGTAGATAACTAACTTAAAGTAGAAGCCTAATTTCTAAGTAGCTATATTTAAATTTAACACCTTCTTTGGGAAGGTAAGGATTACATTAAGCATGTAATCCTCAATCTGCTCAGTTTTGGAGTATCCAAAGACTTACTCTTTCCAGGGTCTAGGGACGTTTTGCCTTTTTAATTTTATTTACTCTCTGACTTCAGGCTTGTGACTGTATTACTTAACATAGCTGTTTCATTGGATTATAGAGTTGAAGAATAGTTCAGGTTGGAAAGGGACCTCAGGAAGTTTGTAATCCAACCTCCAGCTGAAAGAGATGTCAACTATAAGATCAGACCAAGTTGCTCAGGGCTTTATGCAGTTGGGTCTTGAGAGCATCCAAGGATGGAGACTGCACAACCTCTCTGGGAAATCTCTGTCACTGCTAGATTTTTCCTCAGGATGGAAAAGCTTTTCCTTAAATGCAGTTGTAGTTTACGCCCATTGACTCTAATCCTCCTGACATGCACAACTGCAAAGAACCTGGCTCTGTATCTTCCATGACCTCATCATAGGTACTTTCGGGCTACTGCTAGGTCCCACCAAAACCATCTTTTCTAAAAGCTGAACAAGCTGAGCTCCCTCAGCCTCTCCTCACACAGCAAGTGCTTCAGACACCAGTCACCACAGTAGCTCTCCACTGAACTTCCCATTTATTGATGTCCAAGTTGTATGGGAGACCCCTAAACTGGGTGCCATATTGTAGATGTGGTGTAAAATGCATTGAGAATCACTGCCCTTGACATACCAGCTGTGCTGCTGGTAATGCAGCCTGGGATGCTGTTGGCCTTCATTGCTGCCAGGGGTCCCTGCTGATGCAAAACCAGCTGAGGGTCTGCCAAGACCTAATGTTCCTTTTCCACAGAGCTGCAGCCTGCTGTCACAGAAGGAATCAGGGTGAGTTATGCACTTCGTTCACAAGAGAGAAGCAGCAATATATGTTATTTCTGTAAAACAGTGAGTTAACAAGGGTTAATGTGGCAACGATTTAACAAGATTCATTAGCAAGGTATGCTTGATAACTTACTGCATATAAGACAGGATCAGGCAAAACCATCAGGGAGACCCTCCCATTGAGTCATGACCGTGAGGTTCAGTAAGGATGCCCTTGCTCTCTAAACTCCTTCTCAGAGAGGAGTCTAGCTGCAGCTGGATCCAATCCTAGTCCCAGACTTGGTCAATGGTTTTTATCTAAAGGATTATATATGCACAATCAATTCTTTATATAATTTAGCTAAGATTTCACAGTTTATTATGCTATTGATCACTTACTGAGAATCTGCTGTGTTAAGGAATCTCTCAGCCTCAAGGGGTAACCTTGAGCGGCATCTCTACTCAAGAGAACCTGGTGTGCAGCCCATCGCCATCCAGGAGAGCTCAGCAGGCCTTGGGCTGTCCACTCTTTAGAGAGTAAGATGATTGAATTATAATCATATTTGCATCCTACCCATATTTTGGTTGGCGCTTGCTCAGCTAGCTGTCAGCTGTTGAGCAAGGTGTGCAAGACAGCCCTCGGCTATTGTGTTGTTATGTGTCTCCCCTGAATCTATTCTGAGCTGGATGCAGCCATCATGACCAGACACACTGATGATGGCCAGTACTGGTGGTTATGGCTTGAACAGGGTTATGGGAAATAAAGGTCAGCTTAGGGGTAGAGAGGGGAGCACACCATCACACCTGTGTCCTTGTAAGGGGTTCCTCCTTCCCAGGTGCAGGAATTGGCATTGGTCCTTGCTGAATTTCGCAGGGTTCCTGTTGCTCCATTCTTCCAGCCTCTCACTCTGAACGGCAGCCCTGCCCTTGAGTGTACCGACTGCTCCCCCTGGCATTGCCACCAATTTGGTATCACACATAAACTTGATGAGAGGTGACCTCCATGGCTTCCTTCCTCCAGGTCGCAGATGAAGATGTGAAGGAGGTCAGATCCCAGGATACGCCCAAAGAGTACTCTGCTTGCTACCTCCCAGTAGAGTACGACCCATGAGTCTCTGCCCTCTGAGCCTGCCCATCTGAAGAGAACATGTAATTGGAGCACCCCATGATATTTGGCCAAGGAAGGGATCCTCAGGTTTATTCCTGTTTGTGAAGCTAAGAGCAGAGAGCTTGTAAGCCATTGTGATGGAGTATGAGAAAACCAGAGATCTTCATCACTTTCCTTTTTTTAATATAATTTTTCAATATTTCAACATTTCTGTCTTGCACAAACAAAAAGAAGTGGGTAAGGAATCTCTAAGGGTTAGTTGGAGTCCCAGTGAGCAGTTTGATATTCAGGTGCAGAAACACACGCATTGTAGGGGGTGTTTAATATTAAAAGGATACATATCTGGGAATAGTTTGGTTTAAATATAAGTAAAAACTGATTCATTGCAGCATAATTCTAGTTTTGAAGTCAGTTGATTTCAATGTATTTTGGGAATGAAGTAATGCATGAGTGAATCAGTTCCATAATTATTTTGGGAAAAAATGTTATGCTAGTAGTTCTGGAGAGTTCTTTCTGTACAAGTTATTACTGTTTAGGAAGGGAAACCATACCTTTCTTCGTACGTCTAAATGAATTCCATCTTGCTTATGCAGAAATGTTTCTTTTTAGGTTTCATTAGCAAAAGATTTTTTTTTTCTCTGTAAATAGCAGATGTCTCAGATGAGTAAGAGAATTCTGGCATGCTCTTATCAGATAGAATCCTAAAAAATCTGATCATAAAGTAAAGAGGGACTGAAGGTTTCAAAAGCTTACTTAACAGCAGCTCTAAAATTAATGTATCTAAAAAATTAAGATATTTTGCACTGCCTTTGACAATGGAAGCTGTTAATCAAAAAGAAAGAATCAAGTTCTTAGCATTTTCTCAGTGACAAAGAAGAGACCGCAACATTTTGGGTGTAAATTAATCAAACATACGACAATGGCTGATAGCGAGGAAGAAATTTTAGTAGCTGTATTAATTGCTATAGAAACACTGGCCTTAATGCAGCTTGTAGGGGTATTTGTTGAGGTTGGGGTTCAAAATATTTTAATTTTTTGTTTTTTTGGTCAGGCTTCGTTAAGGTGTATAAATTGCATTAATAGATATGCTATGTGTATTTCCTTAATTAGCTCAAAAATGCATGTAGATAAGCATGTGGTAACATAGCTGTCACAAATCTTAAGGGTCTGAAATATTATTTAGGCTTTTTGTTTAAATTGTCTGAGATAGACAAGCATTAACAATAACAGAAAAGTAGAGAAAATGTTGTAAATCTGTTCCTGTAGCACAGGGAAATACTGAAACACCAACGAGGTGTGACCTCTGTAAGCTCTTGTCAGCCAGATATTCTTACTGAGTATCCATGCAGAAATGTAAAATCTTCCTCTGTATTTATTAAAACCATAACTTAGTGTGAAGAGACAGATGTTTCGGGAAGAATAGGGAAGGATACATGACCAGTTGTGACTAGAATATGTTTATAGTTAATGTAAATCTACTAAGCACCAAAGAACTACAATGTGTTTGCCACAGAATTTCAAAGGTTTCTCTCTGCTTGCAGGAAGCACTCCGTTGTGGTCAGACTTAGTATCTATGTCTGACACGTTGCTGTCCAGATTTCAGCAGGTCAGGTAAAAAAATTATGTCAGGGTTGTCTTATTCACAGTGAGAGGGAACATCCTTCTGGAGCTCCAGTCTGAAAAGGCATGAGAAATGATGTTCTTAGCGTACACAGAATACGGGTAGGAGCATTAGTGTGGCATTAAGTACAGTGTTGGGAGACTAAAGAAAAAATATTTTCTCCTGACAATGAAGGCATGTAACAAAGTAGGAAAAGTGAAAATAAAAGGGGAGAACAGTAGCAGTCTAGGGCAGGTGAAGAAATTCAAGAGCAGGAGTGACAAGGACCTGTTTTATCTAGAGATGCTCTGAGAAGAAGCATTGATAATGGGCCTGCATGGACCAAAAAAAAAAAAAACAAAAAAACCACTCTGAACCTCAATCTGATGTGAAGAATCAAATGAACCACTCCCACACGATGCTGTCAGCCTTTACGGAAGGGGATTTTTATATAGTAATGAAAAAGATTATTAAAAACTGACCTTGTTAGTCTCTGCCTATGCAAAAATTCATTCCTTCATCAAACCTGCAGAATCATGAGATTGGTTGATTTGGTTGCTAAAACAATGGTTTTAATATTGCTTAAGAGCCTAGAAGTAAAAAAAACAAACCCAAACTGAGCAAAAAAACCCCAACCCCCCTAAAACATCTAACATTAATAAGATGCTGATAGATAGACCTTTGTTGGTTTTTAATCCTTTGTCAGGTACATTGTTTCAGTAAATATTACAGGTAGGTTCATGACTGAAGAATGAAGCATCGTTACATTGGAATTGGGAAAGGACAGCCTGTTTTTTCTCCCAGATAGCAATGCCAGATTACGTGCGGAAAGGAGATACTGATAGCTGAACCTTAGCTTCTTTCATTTGGTCATCATTGCATCAATAGTTATTCCTGCAGAGTTCGGACAATCTGCAAGTGAGAAATAAAATGTCTCCTTTGACTGCAGGAAAGTGAAAGACTTTCTTTGGTTACAAAGCCTTTTCCGGGTGAAGGAGAAACTGATGAGGATCTAGAAGATTGTGAAGGTTATACTGTGGCTAATTTTGTGGTTTTTGGTTTTTAGTAAAGCCTGTGACACACTGATATTTCATTGCATCTTGCTATGGCGGTATCCCACTACCCATGTTTACGGTAATGTACTCCTTTCACACTTTATTCGATCCAGTTGCCACCTATCTTCCTAATAATCTAATTTCAAATTTTCTTGTTGACAAATTTATTTTAATTGTTTCCTTTTGGATTTTATGTTTGCTATTTACTGCTGATCAGTCACAGTTCATCAATGATTGTAGATGACTGTGACGTATTAACCTGCGGCACTTTTTTATTTTGCTTCCTTTAAAGCATACATTTAGATTTGCATGTACATAGGTAAAGCATTGAAAATAACACTTGAAAACCCAAGTGGGCTGGGTATCCAAAAGCCATTAATCACTGTTAATAATTTAGTGTGATTATTTTTGAAAGGTACCATGTTCTGCTTGTGGACTATATTACTTATATGTGCCATTTCGTGTTCTCTTTACAATTCAGAGAAACAGAACAGTCTTTCAGACAAAAACATTTTAAAAATGATCATATCTGATGAAAAGGTTTAAGGATCAGACAAAGGTATAATTAATGGACGTAGGTATTGGTAACGACATTGTGGTCAGCGTAGCTCAGTTAAGCCTTTATTCTAGAGGTATTTAAATAATGTGCCTAATATTGAGAATGCACTTAAGCATTCCCCTTCTGGGTGTTTGAATCTTTGCTTGCTTTTACGAAAATTAATGATCTGTTCTGCCTTTAGACCCTGAATGGGAAATTGCATTAGGGCCAGCTCGTACAGCCCTGTCTTGAAAGCATTGGAACTAGATCATAAAGAAGCTATGGTTAAACAGTCATTTGTGGGGAAAGATCTAAGGGTAAATGTGGAAATTGTCCTAATCCAGTAAAAAAGATTCATGGGTTTTCTGCACGCCTTGTCCTTAAAAGTATTATAATCTGCTGTAAAAACTGCCATTTTAGTTGTGCTTTGGGCAGACAAGAGAATTAGGAAGCAGAAGGAAGGACATGGAAGAGTTACGTTCAGTTTGAATGGGTGACATGCAGTATCTGCTGCAGCGTCTGCCCAGCAGAAGAGGCAGTGGGAAAAGACAGAGGAAATCACTGCGCTCCTGTGCAGACCTCTGTCGGGTACGTGGCTTTGGTGACATTCTGGTGTCGACATCTCAGGCAGGCCGGAGGTTAGAGAAGGTGTGAGGAAAGGCAACTGAACTGGCATTGGGGCTGTAGCCGCTGCTGTACAGGGAGGCCCTAGGAAGGCTGGTTTTAGACAGCTTGAGGCTGCGAAGGGGTAGGACTGAGACTTACAAACTCTTGGGGTCAGAGAGGCATTCGTGAACAACAGGTTCACAATCAGGAACAGGAAGGGATGTGCCCTCCTTCATCCCAGTGGTAATAGCAGTGGATACTCAAGCAGCTTGAGGGGAACCAACAGCAGGGAGTGCCCAGGTACCCCCTGAACAGTGTCCCCTGCTACGACAGACAGACAGAAAGCGTTGGGCTGTGAGTATGAGCTGTTCAGTGCAATGGGGCACTTCGTATGCACTTAGCTTTTGCTTTAATTGGATTTAAGTCTAGCTAGGATGGATAACTGTAATAATCTGTTCATGGTAGAACAAATCTGTGCCTGGGATAATTTATTTTACTACTTAGACAACTTTTCCATCCTAGAGTGATGACCTTGATCCATTTACGTAGCCTCCAGTCTCTTTTTCCTGCGGGTCAATAGAATGTTAAACTGGAGCAACTACTTTAACAGGTGACTGTAGGAAAATTGCAGGAAAGTGTTTTTGTTACAGACACCAGTTTTGAGGATGCCCTAACTTTTATTTGCCTTACATGACTACGAATTATTCTTTCTGCTTGGTCAGAAGTACATAAGAGGAACAGTTATAGATGGAAGGCTTAATAAATCATTGATTCTCAACAAAACAGGAAGAAGTTTGCAAAGGATTTTTTTTTCTTCTCTTCAGTAGCTGCAGCTGCCTGCTCCTTCGATATTGCTCTTATGTGAAGGAAGGGTTAACTTTCTTCTGACCCTTGAGAGACACCTTCCACCCCTTTGCCAGGGCAGCCAAGGTATGCCCCAGGGATCATTGGCTGCCTTCATTTCTAGATTCCCAAGGTTCTGCATATTTACAGAGGATATGAATTAATATTAAATGAGATAAAATTAAGATAAAGAATGTCAAACCAATGGGAGACTTTATGACTAGCACATACAAAGAAGAATATCAAGTCCTAAATACGTTTGTACCAGCACTCAGACAAATGAGAACAGGGTAAGCAGTGATGACAGGTTTGAGTTTCGGGTAGCTGGTGAAATTTCATTTTTCCTAATGCAAGTTTATTAATGCCAATACATTAATATTGCTAAGGTTCCTTGTGGACTTACACCTATGCATTTTTAGCCTCTGCATAATTAATTTGCACTATTTAAATGTGCATTTTATAGATGGTAAGTTTGGGATTTAGAAATCTACTTTATGGATATACCCTTTGAGGAGAAAAAGGAATGACAAGATTTACATATACTGAAAAAGGAAATGACAAGATCTCCCTGTCCTTCTCTGTACCCTGGTGTCCCTGTGGTCCCAACCACCTAAATTCCAGGCATTATACTTTCTGTCTCATCTGCCCTCAAAGGCACTGTTATTACCCCAGGCAGTGCAAGTTGATTAAGATCCTCCTTAAGTCACTGAGCATCTTTCTGTTAACTCTTATCTGTCTGGATTGGTCCAGACTGTCCAGGACTCCTGACGGATGGGGTTCCTACCTAGATAAGAGCCTCAAAACACTAATTTTATGCTGAGATTGCATTTGAAAAAGTACCTCTGAAACACCCCAAGCTGACACAAATAGCAGCAGAATGACAATACAGAGGTCTTGTTGCTATAGGAAATGAAATGACAAAGAAAACCTGTAAGCACACCTATTATATAACAGCAGTAAATCAGTCTGCTGTATACAGTAAGCTCTTTCAAAAGATACATATATATCTATATTTATTCTTTCTAATATATTCTCATTCCCAGATTTCTCTTTCTGCTTGAATCTCAGACCTTATGATACTTTCTCCTAAGGATTTAGCAGATACTACTTCCCTTAAAAGGCGGATATGAAATAAATCCCTTTTGTCTGGCAGGGGATCAGAGGCAGTGCCACTACTAGGTTTCCTTTCAGGCTGTTGAGACAAGTCGCTGCCTCTGCTCCTGTCTCATGTGTTTCAGCGCTGATACAGAGTACTGCTTACAGTTTGAAATTATGTTAAACAGAGACAGTTGCATGCCAAAATAAAAGGAAACAGGAGAGCAGGGAAAGCAGAATGTAAAATCCAGTTATTAGGTAAGATATTATGATGCCAAAAGTTCAAATCGCTATGTAAATAATGCTGAAAAGAATTATCTTTCAGGAGACCTCTGCCGCCCAGTGCTGGATTTCTGCCTTCATTTTGCTTTTGCCTTTCTTATGCAAGACACTATTCTGCTTCTTCTTTCCCAGGTCTTGAAAGTAGAATTTGTTTAAGGAGAGTGGACGGTATTTTGTATGTTTTTACTCTTTCTGCATCATATTTGTTCAGAACATGACCAGAAACAGAAGTTATCAGTGTAGAACTTCAGAGAGTGGTCTTCCCTCTCCAAACTTAACTGTGTCGATGAGCACTGAAATAGACATCGTTATGACCAGTAAAGTATCATCACTGGCTCCTGCAATCACACCCATGGAAATGATTGGGATGTCTTACTGGTGAGAGCTCTCGTTGGAGGTCCTTTGCAAAATCAGACTGATGTCACTGTTCCACTCATGTTCTGTGTTTTTAAGGTTTTCTTGTATTTTCTGCTTTTAAAAGTGAAAAAAACCCCAGATACACTAGGGAACAACTTGAGCTTTTCCACACGTTTTCCTGGTTAGTTTTTCCCCTGCATTAGCTGTAATGGCACTGGACTAGTCTGAAAACTGTTGTTAGGTGGCTGGACTTCTGCAGCTTCTCTTAGATGTCTACTTCTGAGCTGATCAGATCTTGACAGGTTATTTCGCTAAAGGTGCACATGTATGTACCCATCATAGGTGATGAGATTTCACTCCTTCCCTCTTTCTGTTCCTGTAGTTTATGGGTGCTCACAAGCTTTCTCCTTTTACCCTTGCCATGCTGTTATAGGAAGAGGTGGGAACCAAAACAAAGGAGAGACTGCATTTACACCAAGGCTCCAAAGCATGGACCCGTCTGACCCAGCTTGAAGCTAGCACGGCCTCCTTCAATCTGGAGTCCAGTGCAAGAGCCACATGGCACCTGGGTCCCCACTTGGGTGAGTCACTTGTGAGCTCCGTGTCACATCAGCTAAAGGGTGAGAGTGCCCAGCCTAAAACTGCTCAGGTATTGGGTTGCAGTTGGTCTTTGCTTTAAGTTGCACTGCACTCGGTCCCAAGTGTCTCACCCAAGGTCACACCAGTGATCATCCATTACAGATGTTGTAACAGAAGCCAGCTGCCTCAAGTCCTAGTCTTGGGCCCTAACCACTGGGCCATTGTGCTCTCTCGTAAGACACACCTTTGAAAAGCTCATTGTCTGCCTGTCCAGGTGTTTCACGCTGATATTCTTTCTCAATTTTGGCAGATCTGTCTTTCCTTGTATGTTGGTCTGTTTAGTCCTCCTTTTTCAGCTTTTACCTTTCTGTCAATACTTCTGGAAATTAGGGGTTTAGAAGAAATGCTATTTTAAATAATAAGTACAGCTTGTTAAATGGCAGTCACAACATTCACAACATTCAAGTCTAAACAATGAAAGGAATAGTTGAAGCATAATACCTCTTGAATTATTCTTACAATAAACATTATTTGTTATCAAGTATAAACAAATACATAGTAAATCTCTCTTTTCTACCTTAATCTACCTGTTGAGACATACCTGTATGACAGATTGCTTCAAGGACTTATCACTCACGAGTTACGCATTAATTCACAACTGGTTGCTGTTGTCATAAATCTATTAAATTCATTTCCTGTGCAATAGCTCTTATCCTTTCCTCCTGCTTTCTCCATTTTGCATTGTTGATAGTTATGTGAATTGTGTTTAAGTACTAAACAAGGCACTTGATTAAAAACAGTGAGGAAAGTGGTTGGGATGTTATGGTCTAGTCTTTTAAAGTGTACATAATTCAAAATCTGCATATTCATGCCTGTTACCAGATTTGTGTGCACAGACGAATAGCATCTAGAAACTTAACCTAATTGTTACGTGAACAAATATCAATGTCAGTGTACAGTGAATGAACAGTTTGTGAATACAAAAAGGCTTCGCTGCAAAAAAAATGCATCTCCAACTTATAGCCTAAGGTTGGATATTTGGTCCATTGTGCAAATCACAGACATTAGAAAATGTATCCCCTTCCAGATGTAGCTATTACATTTTTAATGTGATACAGATACTTGTGGGCTATGTTAAGACAGAGTTAGAGGACAGCTAGAGCCAGTAGGAATGATAAAACTATTGTAGCTGAGTACAAAGGTTCTCTGTAAAAAAAAAAGAGAAATAATATAAGAAAAAGGGAGAACTGTATCACAATGGTAAAAGCATATCTAGCATATTTACTTCATTGTATTAGCAATGGTCTTCAGGAAGTGAGACCAAGTCAGTCTTCTGGTTATTTCAAAGAGACTTAAGCACATTTTAAGTGCTTTGTAGAATTGAGACCTGCTACAAAGGATTGTTCACACGACAACGTTTTGTAAACTGTGCTGTTGTGCATTGATTTCATGAGAGATTTGAAATAACCTTGTGTTTTGAATATAAATGCTAGCCTAGAGAGAGGCTTATGTTTCCCACTGAATGGCCAGACATGTTTAGTTGAGTGCTAGTTTAATATCATGTTAATAAAATTATAAGGTGACAGTGACATGACACAAACATTGCTTTATGTGAGGCATGCAGCCCAAGAAAGTTAAGCATCTCCAAGGAAATGTTTTTTAAATAAGCTTCTGTGTAAAATTGAGCTTGAAAAAGAAAAAACCAAGATGATTAAATTGCTAAAATAAATTTTAAAAATCACCTAACATACCATATTAAAGGAGAAAAATGCCTTTACTATGTCAGTTGCTCTAAATTTTCTAGCAATCATCGTGCAATTGTACTTTAATTGCTGTATATGTTCTCATATATGGTTTCAATCCAAATTTCCTTGTTATGTTTGATGCATTAGTTTTTTTAATCAAGTGTTAAAACTGTAATTCAAGGTGAAATCTATAATAAATTATTATACAATGATTAAATTATAATTATAGGGATATTATTTAACATCATAAAATTATGGTTTATATGCTCTCAGAAAGAGAGATGTATATTTGTGAAAAGCTTTATATACAGTTACAATATCTGTGGTTTTTGTTTTAAGAAATGTGGCAGAACAGATGTTTCTCATGGAGGAAAGTGAAGGATTAGGTCTTATAAACAGAGCAGATAAGTTCCACTAAAAATCTGATTTTAGAAAGAAGAAAACGCTTTTTGTCTTATATGCCATTGTACTTGACTACTAACCTCATTATTCTGGTTAGCATAGTTCCTCTGGAATTACTGTAAAGCTCTTGAGGTTGACTCTAATTTCATGAAATTGAGTTCTTACCTGAGTATAATAAGCCAGAAAGATGTTTCATTGTGTTTCACATTCTAAACTGTGTGAAAAAAGGAAGACAAATATAATGAAACGGTTGGTCTTTACAGCAAAAATATTGCAATCTCTTTTTGAAGTGGGATGCTAGGCTGGGTGCAGCTAAGGCTAAGTCAGATGGGAGTGTTTGTCCCCTCTGTCCTGAGCAAATTATCATCAGTTTTCATACCATCTGAACCCCTCACGGGGTTCATCATGACCACCTTGAGAGGTGGGGCTGTGCAAACCTCATGAAGTTCAACAAGGCCAAGTGCAAGGTCCTGCACGTGGGTCGGGGCAATCCCCAGCACAAATACAGGCTGGGAGGAGAATGGACTGAGAGCAGCTCTGAGGAGAAGGACTTGGGGGTGTTGGGTGATGAAAAACTGAACATGAGCTCGCAATGCATACTTGCAGCCCAGAAAGCAAACCGTACCCAGGGCCGCATCAAAAGAAGCGTGACCAGCAGATCGAGGGAGGGGATTGTCCCCCTCTGCTCTGCTCTTGTGAGACCCCCCCTGCAGTGCTGTATCCAGCTCTGGGGCCCTCAGCACAGGACAGACACGGAGCTGCTGGAGCGGGGCCAGAGGAGCCACGGAGATGGTCAGAGGGCTGGAGCACCTCCCCTATGAGGACAGGCTGAGAGAGTTGGGGGTGTTCAGCCTGGAGAAGAGAAGGCTCCAGGGGAACACTATAGTAGTAGCCTTCCTGTACTTAAAGGGGGCTACAGAGAGATGGGGAGGGACTCTTCATCAGGGACTGTAGTGATAGGACAAGGGGTAACACTTTTAAGCTGAAAGAGGACAGAATTAGATCAGATATTAGGAGGAAGTTTTTTCCTGTGCGGGTGGTGAGGCAGTGGCCCAGGTTGCCCAGAGAAGCTGTGGATGCCCCATCCCTGGAGGGGTTCAAGGCCAGGCTGGATGAGGCTTTGGGCAACCTGGGCTAGTGGAGGGTGTCCCTGCCCATGGCAGGGGGGTGGAACTAGGTGATCTTTAAGGTCCCTTTCACCAAATCACAGAATGGTTTGGGTTGATATATTAACTGTATTTGAAAAGGTAAATACTGCTGATCCTTATGGAAACAAATTGGGCATGTCATTTTCATATATATATATGTAAATATATAAAATTATCATGCTGTCTACTATCTGTGTTCAGGTTAAAAATATAAAAAAGAAGATACCCGTCATGTGGTTGTATATTTTGGTTTTGTTGGGTTTTGCTTTTCTTTTGTTACTAATGCTTCACAAATGGCTACAGTGGTACCTGAGTTTATAATAGCTCTTTTTAAAAAATAATAAATGCTGTAAGAGCTGCATGTACCCTCATAACCTTGTCCTTCAATATTAGCATTGAATTAGTAATCCACGGGAGGAGTTGATAGGTTTAATAAAGTGCTTTGGCAGCAAATAATCTATTTAGAGGATGTTTATAATTTAAAAGCTTTGTGCCAGTCATTTTGAAATTGCAGGTCAAAAATATTGTATGTGAAAGCAGAAACTGCAGTGACAGAGTTAAGGAAAATACTTGTGTTTTTTAAAGAAACACAAAAATGTTTGTGTTCATCATTTGAAGTGATTTAAAGAACAGAAGCAGAAATGGGTTACTAAGTGAGACCATACAGATTCCAGTGGGTTCCAGGGGTAAACTATCAGTTCTCTACAATACTAATGTATTCAATGAAAGTCTCTTGCAAAGCTAACAGCTTGCACTTAGAGGAAATAACAAGCAAATCTACTGAGAGGAATGAGAGAAGTTAGAAAGCTGGGAAGGACTATTTGTGTGCAACAAAAACCTCTGTCACCTGTTGTGTTGTAGATGAGAAAAAGCTCATTACTCAGGATGAGGTGGTTGTTCAGGCTGCGAACTTCGTGCTCACACAGGTGATAACTGGTGAGGAAAGTCCTTTGGCTTCAGAGAGGGAGCTTAGACGAGATGCTCTGAAGGTGATGAGGAGAGGGTGCCGTACTCTGAGCCTTGCCGTGCACTGTCCATAACTACAACTTTGTATGTAATTTATCCTTTGTATTCAGATAGCCTTTTCAGGCTCCACATGTATCCTATTGTACCAACGCCTCTATTATGCCTATCAACTTCCCAGGAGAGTGGAGACAGGAGGTTGAATGCTTTCTGAATGCTTAACTGGAAATCAGATTGGCTTACGAAGGGTGTTGTCACGTGGCCTGAAAACTGGGATATCCAGTGAAAGATACATAGGAAAGATATCTGAGTAACTTTCAGATCTTACTGAACATATTTGTTATTGACCTGGAAGATAAATAAAATGGAAATTCCCAGACGCGGTTAAATCAGGAAGAGTGGTGAATGGTGGTAAGGGTGGACAAGTTTAATTTCACACAGGCACTTAGAAGCTGAAGAAAGAGGCAGAAATATATTTAAAAAATTAAAGTTCAGGGAAATGAACTTAATGTATCTGGAAAATAATTTAGCTATTCAGCAAGGGAAAACTCAGCAAGACACCAAGGAATGAAATTGAACAGCAGTTTTCATTTTATTATGCAGATGAAAATCTGGAAGAACCCCACTGATTCCTAAGAGTAGCAAATTATACCTTCCTAACATATGAATGTGCTTCCTATTGATACATCTGCATGCAACTCCCTTTTACACCTGAGAACAGGAGTTGGTGTTGCAGAAGTACAGGTGGTCTGAAATCAGGAGATGGCTGCGCACCGATTTGCAAGCTTAACTGAACCTCTCTCCAGCCAAGGTCTTAATTATGTGTTTAAGCTGGCTGAAGTCTATGACCTTAAATTTAGCTTTCTGGATGAGAGTTTTTGTGCCTACTGTTCACCGCAGAGGAAAAGCATGGTATATTTCCCTGATCTGATCTCTCAGCAAAGTAGTTGTACCTGCAGCCCTTGGGAAAAAATACTAATTCCCTTCCTGAACTGGATTAATCCCACGGAAAGTGCACAGATTAATTTTACCATCAGACTTCATCTCTGACCTTGGGTGAATCACTTGAACTGTCTCCATCTCTATTCTCAGCATATGCTTTTAAACTTACACCTCTTCCACCTCTTGGTTTGGTGTTTTGGGTGGTTTTCTGTGGTTGTTTTCTGTGGTTGTTTTCTGTGGTGGTTGTTTTGGGGTTTTTTGTGGTTTTGGTGTGGTTTGTTTTAAGCTTTCCTCAGCCTAGAGACTCTCAGCAGTTGAAGTCATCTCTCTTCTTTACTTTCCTTTTTCGGACATGTGCTCCCATGCCTGCCTGGTCTGCTCAACATAAATTCAGCTCACTCCAGTCTCCCCTTTCATGCTCAATGTCTCCTTTGCCAGGAATTCCACACCTGTTGCCACTGGACATGCATCCTACATTCTCCTGCTTTTGCTCCTTGAGCATGCTCCCCCAAGGAGACTTTTGACCTTGGCTATTTATAGACTAACAATTAAAGTTAATACAACTCGTTTAAAAAAAACAACAAAAAAACCCAAACAACTACTGCATTATCTTCCATTCATACGTATTAGTTTCCCAAGTGACCACATAATCATATTGTCCTTCTGCCTTGCCCTTCCTTCTCCTTTACTTTTCCCTTAACTTACTTTATCAGCTCTTCTGTACTAGTGGATTAATCTTTACAGACATTCCTGAAGCCCATGGGCTGTTCTGTTTATATTACTACGAAAAATTGGCTGGGTATGTGAGAATTCCTCTAAGAGCTCCCTAACTACCCTTCATTGTTGCACCATTGCACGTCAGCTTTTCTTTATGTTATTACATAGAGCCTTGCTGACTAAGCAAGCAATCATCACGCCCTTCACATGTTTGCTGCTGCAGGACTTGGTGATGGCTTTTAGTATCAGAAGGGGAAAGATTAGCCAAGAGTTGGAGGTGAAACCAATGGATAAGACGGAAGAGGGGACTTGGTCCTGCTCTTGATTCTGCAACTTTTCGTTATGTGGAGTCTTCTTACCTCAGGTTCTCATTTGATTGTTACTGTCATTCTCCATTTAAGTCTAAAATCGTCCGTGGCTGATGATAATCAACATGTGTCACTGTGGTGATTAGTTACAGAGCTTCGTGATCTTCCTCACCCAGAAAGACAGTAAGTGCATTTTGCCTGCCTTTTGCCCTCAGTGAAGGTTTGGGCTAGCTGCTGGGTGCGAAGGGGCACCCAAGGTGACATCCAGCAGAGAAACCTGTAACTTTGTATGTTTAATGTAAACGTTTTGTTTTACATTCCTGGACTGCTGCAGGTCACCTTTGAAGCTTACAGCTCAAAACTCAAAAGTCCCTGCTCAGAGTTAAGAAAGGGTGAAAAAAGTAAACAAAGGTATGGAGGTACCAGGGACTAGCTCAGGATCACCCAGCAGGTCAATGGCTGTGCTGGGACTGCAGTCAAAATCTGGTGCGTTCTAGATCACAATCTTCTCTGCTCCATCTTGCTAACGCGCTTGAGCCACATGGGCAGGATGGCGGCATCCATCTCTCTGGGTAACTTGCAGTTTTGTTGTGCTGCTTTAAAATCCACAATAATGGAGAAGGACTGGTTGTCAGGCACCTTCTGCATTCCCTGAAGTGAGTGGCACTGGCTGTCACTCTACACTGCCTATTTGTCTTTGATCATGACTCTGAAAACATGAAATGTGCTGATCCCGGGCTGCTGGAGGGAATTGCTGCAAAGTGCTGTAGAGCTGTCTGTTTTCCAGACAAAGCCCCAGCAAAGCACACTGCGCCCCATCCTGCTCCACCAACCATGTAAGCATGTTGCTCCTGTCTTCCCCTGTTCCATTCACAAAATACTTTGCACATGTCATTTCCATATCAGCAATGACAGCTGTACATTCTGGTGGGTGTCTCTAGAAGAACGAGTGCTCTGATTTGTTGGAGGCTTGGCTTTGCTCAGAAAAACCCTGCCTCTGGACGTAACAGGCTAATACATGATTTCTCAGGGTGGTTCACTGGCTGTCACACATTCATCATGACTTTTTCCTTCTTGGTGGGACTTGGTGGATTGCAGCAAGTTTCTGTCCTGTCTGCACTGCAAGCATAGAAATCACAGTTTCAAGATAGAAAGTATGATAATTGTTTTCTCCGTTATAATTAAAGTAAGACCCTTAAAATAGGGCAGGTGGTAACTATTTTTTCAAAAGCTGTTTGGAAATGTCTCAGCAGCTTCTTGTGGTTGGATTTCTGGGTCAGGAAGTTAGTGGATGCATCTGCCACTACCCATTCTTCTGCAATAACTATGAGCTCATTTCTGAAGACCGAGGGCAAAAGCTGCACACAGTTCATGACAAATTGCTTACATACTGAGAACTTTCAGGGTGAGTGAGATGCTGTCATACTCAGGGACAGGAAGGATGATATTACCAGGAAAGGTTAAGTCTGCATACCAGCAGAATGTTGAACAGCACACCCAGCTTAATCGGGTCCTCATAGCTAGTCAATAGATTAAAGAAGTGAACCTCATCTTTAGAGATTCAGGTTTCCCTCCACTAATTGCTGTCCCATTGGAAGTCTGTGCTGGATGCTGTTTAGTTCTGGTAACTTACTTCAGCTCAATGTTTCAGTGATGTCCAAGATGGCAGAACCTTACAGGTCATCTGATCTGTGATCCATCAGTACAGAAATGCACCTGGAGAGTGGTTCAGGTGTGTGCTTTTAAAAATAATACTTTGACACAGATGCATCATCTCAGCCACAGTACACATCATCCCAACGACAGCATACATCATCCCAGCTACAGCACAAGGAATACCTCTGGGACAGTAATTACCACATAATCCTCTGTGGTGAGATCTACTGCAAATGAATAATTCACAGTTGCCAAACAGAAGTGAATGCTTCATATTCATTTGGAAGTTTTTGTGGATGGGCTTTCTTCTGGAAAGAATTATGAGGGAACAGATCAAGGATACCCTGAACCTCAGAGAATTTCTGTCTATTAATAAGACAATTGAGTTGGATTTTTTTTTTTTAATTTATGCATTATGAAACCTAATTTTCAGTTCCTTGATTTGGAGCTTCTTGCCAGACAGCTTTCTTCCCCACTTGGGTTATTGCCAAAATATAGTATAAACAAATTAGCACTTTCTTTTTCAAAAGCTTTAATCTCATTGCTTTTGCCATACGAAAGAGCAAAGAATAGACAAACCAGAGGCATGAAATCTTCTTAAGTTTAAAGCTCAAATTAATTTCATCTCTTTGATATTTTTAGCCTTGAAGCAAGGCGATTGCTTTTGATACATTACATTGCACGTTTAATTCTAACAATGTTATCTTTTGCATTCACTTTATGTTCTAATGGGAGTGCAGGGGGTTTGGCAAAGTGTGTTGTTGATTATATACTTATTTATAAGAAGGTGTATGTGTATATGTATATTAAACGTGTATGTAATCTCCAGAGACTCTTTAAGAGGAAGGATCTGGAATCATTGCTGAATTATATCTTTGCTTTGGAAAAGCCTGTTTATTATCAGCTGTAACGCAATATCATCTAGCTCAGTGCTTTACACATTCCAAATGACGTACAATTATTGTTTAGATTCTTGTGTCAAAAACTCCACAAATTATTGAATGTACATATTTTTTTCCCAGTATCAAACTCTCCTTTTGACAATGTGCATTTATTTCATCAGGATAAATTTTAAATTAAAAAAGAAAACTCTCACAAATAAATAAATAAGCGTTGGACCTGTTTTATCCATGGTAGCTGTTGATACAGAATTAAATCCAACACAAACTCAGAAGCTAGTGCTAAATTACTGAACTTTGAGGAATGACAGATCATTATGAACTGCAATTCTAAATTCCAGTTTTATTTTACTGAAGCAAATTAAGCCTGTCTGTATCCTAATATAGATTTTTTGTATCCAAGTATTTATGGATGCAATATAAATTTTGCACACATTTACAACAGTTTGCATCATAAAAATCCCACATTTTCTGTTGCATACAGACAGATTTACTCTTTGAAATTAAGGCATAACTTTGAGTGTATTCAGTTTTGCTCTACCCATAAGATAAAGTTTGCATTTAATATTTGTCTCATTTGAGATTAGATGGAACTGTTGAGTTAATGTTGAGAGTTGCTGATTATAGTAACGTTAAATCAACATGAATACACCCCCCCATTTTATTTTACTCCACACTTTTATCCTTTTCTTTTTTTATGAACTGAAGGCAGAAATTTGACCACCATCCTGAGGCTTATATGTATAAATCGGTGAATATATATAACTTGTACTAGTCTGAATATTAGCATTTGGAACAAACTCTTGGAAAACTGGAAGGAAGTCCAAGTCCTGGCTGTCACCTACTCTTTGTAAATGAATTAACTGGCCTATTTTGCTGTTCAATTAGAATGATAAGAGCTGAACTCCGTTAATTAGCTTGTTTAGAAAACGTCAAATTAGAAAATTAATGTGAAAGCCTTTGTCAGTGAACATGGCTTTGTGCTTTTTAGGCAGCTCACAAATGGTGTTCATAATACAGCTATTTCGCAGAAAGCCCAGGGAACAGGATTTGTGTTCCTTGGAAAAAGCTAGTAATGAGGTTTGGTTGGATCTTCAAAGACAGTGTAGAACTTTCTTCACGTGGAAACATGCGACACACTTCTAACACCAGTATAAATGGGACCTTAGATGTTTGTCTGTGTGTACTTGAGAAAAGAATTTGTTCTTTCAGCTTGTTATACAACAAAAGATCATTTTGGGCTTTTAACTTGTACCTGTCTTGTCTGCTGATGCTCTCTTGGAATGGTATGCATTGGGAAGGCTGTATCAGGACAAACAAGATGAGCAAGAAAGTATTTTAAATATCTGGTGTCTGTGTTAATTTCCCTGGCTGCACTTTCCCTAGCTGAGAAATATTCAGATTGTTTTATGTCTTTATTTCATTATTTATGCCACATGAGGCTAAAGGATACTGGAAACAGGGAGCATCTGCTGCCGCCAGACCTCCTCTTTTCTCCTTTCACCAGGGGCTGCAGGGCTGAGCTCTTTGTCTTGTGTGGTGCTTGAAAGTACCACATGTAGATATTATTGAATGTGTTGCACTCAGAAATTTTAGCAGTGTGATTCCGAGCCTTTCCTACATCTCTTGGGAAGTGTGTCAGCCTGGGTGGGAGACTGTTTGTTAGGTCTGTCCAGGCTGCTGCCTGTCCAGCAGCCCAAGAGGAAAGCACTCAGCTGTTCTGTGACATGCAGGAAGGCTGGCACTGTGGGAAGTACTGGATTTGGTGTGCAGGAGTGAGGTAGGGGTGACGTACTTCTGCAATAGTCCTGACATCTTTGTATCACTGCCCTAGTGCACGTGCAGCAAGTCTAACGTGGTGCCTAACACTGTCATGCAGGCAAACGAGTAGCGATAGTCTGTATGGGTTCTGCTTACACCCAGAGTAAGGTAGCCCATATTATGTAATTTGCAGCTAAAGAAAAACCTGAAAACCAAATGTGGGTCATGCTTAACTCCTGGGACAAATCAGTGCCTGGATATATCAGCCAACAGGCTCCCAGCGACTCACTGGGAATACCTCTTTTGTGCTTGTTCTGTCTGATTGATTCCAGGAACTGCATTTAATCGTAACTTAAATTCTCTGTTTTTCAAAAGATACACTAATTGCAGCAATTAAAAATAAACTGATCAGGTTAAATTTAAATCTGGATTAAATCAATTGTCAAAGCCTGACAGCAGGATTTCCTCCTGATGATTAATGCAGGGATGGCTATTACTGCCACATTCCTATTTGCTTTTTCTTCCAAACCCTGCTTGCAGGTGTGATTGTCCTTAAAATATTATTTCCTTCTCCATTTGCACAGGTTACCTGGAGAACGTTAAAGAATAAGACACCCCCTGTGAAGACACCTGCAGGAATGGAAGATAGGGGACCTAGTGTATGTTGCATTCAAGGACCTTACTCTTGTGATGGATGCCGTGCCCATCTCAGAAAGCTACATGATCAGTTGGTCAAGGGTAAGTTTAATATCACATGCACATTCCAGGTATTATTCTCTTAGCTTATTTTCTGAAGGAGAAAATAAATTTGCTCTCTCCCAGGGGAGTTTCTCCCTTCCCTGCATTCACCCCCACCCAGCAAAATCTTCAGGAACTGCTGGCACGTTTTAATGACTTCAGACAAAAGGTTGAAGATCTGAAAGATAACTAAGTTCCTACAAGTTTCGTAAAAACTATTGGCTTTGTAGAAGCCTATTGTATCCTCAGTCAAAAAATAGCCAGGCAGGGTATTTGTGCTGTCTGTCCTGCCGCTTCGTCATTCAACATGCACTCGTTGTGCAGCCAGTTAGCATAGGGGTGTAGTTTCAAAACACCTACAGCCATGTAACCTCATGCCGGGTTGCAGCCAGGGAAGGGAAGCATGGGGTATAAGGGGAAGGCAGCGAGGGACTGGGAAGAAGTGTGGGGTACACTGGAGCTGTTGCTGTCAGAGCTAGGGAGTAGGATTAAAGGGTACCAAGGTGAGAGAGCACAGTGTATATGAAGGAGAACTGACAGCATTAACTCTGGTAAATGATATTTTTGCTGCTGGAGTGTGGAACTTCACATGCAAATCCACTTGAAAGCCTGGTACCTTTTTGTTGCACAACTGAGCAGAGCACTTCTTGGTGCTTCCAAGCTGGCCTAGTCATTACAATCTCCATGAATCTGCCTCAAAAATTTGTGATCTGGAGGATTATTATTTTTCCATCCTAATTCCAGTTTTGGCTTCTTTGCTGAGAAAGGTGGTGATTTTCCTGACAGGTCTGATAGGATTTTTATAGTTAGCAAGAATAGCAGGCAAACTTTTGAAACAGAAGCACAAGAAATTTTAGCTCTAGCCTAGATGTGTAAGATGGGGCACAGTAAGTGGACCAGGACACTGCATATATTTTTCACATGCACATCTTCTGGCACAAGGAATGGCCCTAAAGAGATTGTGGTGACTCTGCAGCCTCCCTGTCTCAAATCATGAAGCAACTGCACCACTTCCAACATCTCTGTAATCTTCAACAAATCTGTAGATGCTTGATATGGATCCTCAAATGCCATTAGCTAGCAAAGGGAGAAATTAATTGCAGATAAAATTATGTACCTTGAAGAATGGAGGTTCTCTGCAAAATATCAGGATATTTCTGGAATTGTTGGATATTCTGTAATGGAAGCATTGTCTGGCATCTGCTGTGATCCCCTGTCCTATGGATGCAGCTGAGGGGTTACAAAGCTGTCCGAATATCTCTGAGAAATACCATAGACAACATTGATTAAATGACTTCTGTGGCTTATAGAAGTAGTACAGAAAAGGAATTCCACTTTTTTTTCCCAGAGTAACAAATTCAGAAAAAATTTTACTCTGCTACCTAAAATTAAAATTGTGAAATAGGTAAAGAAAAATACTGAATGTACTTAGGAGTCTTTTGCTGGTTTATTCTTTATCGAGACTGTTTAATCTGCTCTCCTGAGTCCAGTAGTCTCCCCTGTCTTGCCTCATCTTTCTTCAATATGAATGATGTATTGGGTGCTACATGATGTATAAATGTATCAAACAACTTCCATTTCTTGTGGGCAACAGTGAAGTTTGTAGGCATTTCAATTGAGCCATTTAAAAATTGTATGAACACACTTCTGCTACATGGGACTAAAACCATTTCCTTTTGCTTTCTGGAACTTCACTCAAGAAAACAATAAGAAAGCACAGTCTGTGTCCAGCCTATTGAGTTCTGATCATGCCTAAATACTAATACTACAAATAATAATTCTAACTGCAAAAAGTTCTTCTACGAGACACATGTATCACTGAAAAATGAGCCATCTCCTTCGTTGTACTTATGTCCAGTAGTAGACAGATGGAGGGAGCTTAAGCAAATTCATCCTTTATATCAGCCAGTTTAAATTAGATTTCTAAGACAATTGTTGTGGGCAACTCTGGTATAAATTAATGGTTAATTTAATTTTACCTTTTAAAAATGCAATCAAATAAGTAACTGCCTTAAATATCTTGCACAAGTTGCTTGATTTAATAGATGTAGTTTGCTTTATTTATTTTATTGTGTGTTTTCAGAGCTTTCTCCAGTCACTTCCCTAATGTAAAAAAAATTGAAATGAAAGCCAGACAACTGTCAAATGGCTAGGCAGCTCTGCAGCTAGTGAAAATGAGTAGATGTGGGTATTACTTAACTGTCATAAAATAGATGCCTTCACGCTGTTTCATGATGCTTTCACAGAGATTACGTTACAGATCATGTTCCCTCCCATCGCACAGGCCTCTTGGCCTCTTCCTCGTGAAAATGTGCTCTCCCTTTGCAACTACAACCATCAGTTATACGGAGAATTCAATTTAGGACTGTGATCAATGATCGTCTCACAGCTTTTTAATGAAACTTAAGCGTTTATATACTGATTTTAATTGTAGCTGCAGGCTCAGCACCCCCGCTCTCTACTTCCCTCAGCCTAGTGCAGTGAGCACCACCTGCCTCAGTGCCGACCTGGTTGAGAATTTTAACCCTGACCCTCACGACTCAGCAGGGAGAAACCAAAAGGCAAACACTGGAAGGATTATGTGTATTAAATCAACACCTTCCCACCCCCAATCCAGCTGAGGGGCTGGGATGGGCTTTGGGGGGTGCTGCTGCTGTAGAACTGCCTGGA
>NW_010133466.1:0-43658 GCF_000699245.1 Pterocles gutturalis | reverse complement strand
TCTGATTCTCTCCCCCATCCATGGGAGGGAGGACAGTGAGAGAGCAGTTGTGTGGTGTTCGCCTGCCAGACAGAGTTTCAAAACCATAACACACAGGAACTGTTTACCCACTGAAATTATGGAGTCATCATTTTCAGAAATTTCAGAAGTGGGCTATAGAAGGTTCTGAACAACTTGATGCATCTTTGAAATTAGCCCATATTTGCCCACAAGGCTGGCTTATATCAATTCCAGATGTGTCTTCCTCTTCTTCCCACTTAAATCTTTCTGTCAGTCTATGAGTATCCCCAAATAACACTGTCATTTTTCAGTCTTTCCTGCATCTGCTTGCTTACAAATGAGATTTTAAAGTCAGAAAAAATGTTAACATCTGGTTGCTTAGCCCCACACATGCTTAATTGCTATACTTTGTCACCACAGAATCCAGGAAATTCCTTCAATCCTACTGTTGTATAATAACGTGGAAGGCTATTTCATTTGGAAACTGGTGTTTGACTCCCACAACTCCTGAGTTCTTCCAACAGTACTCTTTCACTACAAACCCTGTTTGATATGTTTAATATAGTTCTCGAAAACAGAGAAACACAGAGAGAGAATGAGAGAGTCTGCACAGTGGAAATGTTTCAATCACAAGACTTATAAATTCCATGGGAATAAATTTATACCAATGTGGTGTTCATCTCTGTATGGCACTGCAGCATAGGCAGCCAAAGAAGAAACATTATTATTGTCAAACCTCAAGTGATTTAGTTTAATATATCCTTTTATAAATGTTTGCTTATAAATGTTAGTTACATTGCCCTGAACAGGAATGCAACTAAGATCCTTTGAATAGCCTTCTAGAGGCTTAAATATAGAGTCTTAGAGAGTCAACACTTGTCTGATTTAGATGAATTGACATTTTTTAAAGGCACTGGAATACACTCATGTGGTTATTGCTTTAGCTAATGTAAATCAATATTGTGGCACAGATGTGGACTGCTGGTTTTCATCAGGATTAAACTCAGAGCATTCATCAGTGAATTTTATCCTGCTGTAGGTTTCCTTACTGTCTTATCAAATTTTAAAGGAAGGATATAATTTAAAACATTAATTCTATTCAATCTTTCTAAAAACATGGACTTATTCAAAATGTCCCCAGGTTTCATAAATAGATGCTGATGACAAAGTACCTGTATTTAATTATTCATGTTCAGTTCCTGTCTGAAGTGCACAATCAAACTTCATGTTACTTATGAAAGACTTTTTGGTTTGGTTTTCGTTTTTGTTGGGTTTTTTTTTTTTAATTCTATCGTGATCTGAAACAAGACTCAACTTTGTGATGGACTACCAGTGGAGAGAATAGCAGTAATGCAGCTAAAACATTTGTAGGTCTTAAACTCTCTGTAGCTCCAAAGTTGCTGTTTGTATGTACATAATATTCCTTAATACATTTTCAAACATTGTTACTTCTACATTTCTTCTCAAGCATCACTCTAGCACAATTTAAGAGCATACCATGAGGTGCTGATAGTCATTTCACTGCAAATAAAACACATTCTCCTTGTTTTATACTACACTATTCTATGTCACGCTTTTCTAGAGAGATTGTTCTAGGTACATCATTTTAGTCAGTTTTTATAATAGTTCCTACAGTGGTGCCACGTTTGTGAGAATTAAAGAATGTTTAACTTCTGCAAAACCTTTGAGCAGGATCACTGTGGCATTTCAACATCAAGCTTTTGATCTTTCTGAATATCATCCCTATAGCTATGGGTTGTGTGCATGCCACTGTCACCATTGCCTGTGTAACAGCATTGCTATGAAAGCTGGTGCAATCTCCAGACCGGGTAAAGCTTTGCAAAGAGGAGACAGCTAAACTCTGAATTATTCTCCCCTTATGAATTCCTGGCTAGCTATAATGCATATAGAAAAATAAAATAAAATCAGAGAGCACATAGGAAAAACTGACATTAGTTTTTTGTTAATGTGGTATCTTTCTCTCTGTTTGATAACAGAAATATGCCCAGAGGAAAGATAGCATGAGAAGTAATTAGTTTTGAGACAAAATTCAAGGCCTGGAGACAGACTCAGGGAGCAGTGTTGCTACACGAGTATTAGGAGTAGGAGTTACTCTTATCCAAACTGGAGGAAGGTGGGCAGGTGGGCCATTCTGGATGATTAAGTTAATTGACTCAGTTGTTCCCTTTCCATGACAGTATTTCTATACATGGAGACATAAATGGATGGATAGAACTCTGCTGATAGGGATTTCTGGTACTATCTTCCCCTCCTCAAAGGTTGTAGGTGACATTATGCAGATCATCATACTTGCAGAATCACTTCAAACTAAAATACATAGAAATTATGAGGCCAGATTTTAAACCCTTAAACTCATAATAAAAAAACCACACACATATATACTCATAAAACAAAAAAAAATTCCTCCCAATTTTAAAGTGTTTATAACAATGATGTCCCAAAGCAATTAATTGTTCTAAATTATTGGCATTAGAGGAGACAGTACTAAATCGGAAGTAACTACCACTGGCTGGTGAGGAGTTGTCTGACAAACTTAACTCTCAGGGTACATAATTAACTAGAACCAAGTATCATTCTCAGAACTCAATGACTCAAAGAATCTTGTAAACTATTCTTTTGTCAAAAAACACTACCAATTCAGAGCCTAAATAAATTTCTGTAAATCAGTGCCATGTGTAACCCTAGGTATTATCAGTTAACTTTAAGATAATTTCATGTTTCTTTAAGTGTATTAGGACTTTCTGATTTTTTAGATGGTTGAGAATTAATTTGTTTATATCAAAGCTACTATGTTTTGTACACATCATACTGAAAGCATCTAATCCCACAAAGCACTTAACATGTCCCACTGCCATTAAAGCAAATCAAAACTGAGGCTCCTGAGCCCTCTGAGGACTGGGCACAAACACTAACAAGATAATTTTTTCCTCACTTACCATCTAAATTCATTGTAAAACAGATTCTCCTCTCCTCTTGAGAGGACATTTTCTTATTTTAAATCTGATTATCATCTCATAATTTTAGACAGTAATTTAGCCTTACAAAAATTCTTACATAATTTTTATCTCTTTTTTTTGTTGTTGTTGTTGTTTGTACAAGGAAAAGGATAAAGGAAACTGTATTAAATTGGGAATTAGGGTTTATCACTGTTGTTTGTGACAGTGGTTTTAGTTTTCATGTTTTCCCTTCTTTATCCACTCTGCTTTGCCTCACATCATTATTTTCTTCCATACCTGCCTTTTCAGAGCACAGTTTCTAGAGGGAAAAAAATTTATCTCTGTAAATAATATATACAGATACATATATATAAATACACACACATTCATACAAATAAATAATGTCGATATGTGAATTCCTACAAATTCATTCCTCCCTTCCTCATTCACTCTTCAAATTTACACTTCTCATCAGACCATATGTTAGGCAATGAGTTTAATTCTTCCTTATTGTAGAGACTTATTTTCTACTACCACTACTGGGAAAAGAAACTGAATTCAGTGGTATGTATGTATCTTTTTTACCCAATATTAGTCAGAGTTCATTGTCTGTCAAGGCTTTAAAAAAAAAAATCTCTCCAAGTGTGGCATTATTTGAACTCCTAAATTAGAAGGGAAAAGAGAGCAGGATAAACAGAGTATTTGCTTGAGGTGAGAGCTACTGCCATAGATTAAAGGAATTAGAAAACCCATCTTCGCTCTGCAAGATTAATTGAGCAGGTGTCTCTGCAGTACAGTATTCAAAGAAAAGCATCAGCTTAGCAGAAGTGCAGAAATGCTGTTCTAGGGCAACTCACTAGTTTCTAAAGGTTCTGCTTTGCTGCAGGACTCCTGGACTTTGCCATAGGCTGCTGATACTTGTTTCCTTTCCTGCAGCACCCAGCAAGAGCTAGAGCTTAAGCCTGAGCATTACGTTACCTTTTGCTTCTACAGAGATAGGCACCGTAAGAATTCAACTGTCACAAAGGGTAAAATCATGCTACCTACAGCTTTGCACTCAAAGTAATCTTTTCCTTCAGTGGAAGAAGCAGATATGTCAGAATTGACTTCTCGAGGTCTGTATCGCAACCACCTGCTCAAAGAGCAGGCAAGTGAGATCAGGTTGCTCAGGTCAGGGATATATCCAGCCCCATTTTGAATATCTGCAAGGATGGAGAATCCACAGCCTCTCTGGGCAACTTGCGACAAGATTAGGCCAACCTCATGATGCAAATGCCTTTCCTAGTCTCTAATTGTCTAAACGCTGTTTGCTGCTTCTCATCCTGTTGCTATGCAACACTGAAGAATCTCTCTCTGTCTTCACTATATCCCTCCATGCATTAGGTAGCTCCAGGCAATTGTAAGATCTTTTTTTCTTAAAACTGAGCAAACCCAGATCTCACAGCCTGTCCTATGTGTCCCAGCCTGTCCTATGTGTCCCAGCCTGATTGCTATTCAATGCCGTGTAACAAGTCAAAATAACAGAGGTGTATACTTGTACAGCTGCCATATTCTGGCACAACTTCAGACTCTGAAGTTATACTCTTCTCATTAGCAACTTACCTCAAGGGGAGAGGCAAACAAAGAGACACTGAGCAAAACTTAAATTCCTTTTACAGTTTTTATACCATCATTGTGTATGTAGATCCTACACCATAAACTGTGTTGCCTTGGCTTCATCATAGAATCATAGAATGATTAGGGTTGGAAAGGACCTTAGAGATCATCTAGTTCCAACCCCCTGCCATAGGCAGGGACACCTCCCACTAGCCCAGGTTGCTCAAAGCCTCATCCAGCCTGGCCTTGAACACCTCCAGGGATGGGGCATCCACAGCTTCCCTGGGCAACCTGTTCCAGTGCCTCACCACCCTCACAGGAAAAAATTTCTTCCTTGTATCTAGTCTAAATCTGACGTCTTCCAGTTCAAATATATTACCATTTGTCCTGTCACTGCATGCCCTTTTAAAGAGTCCCTCCCCATCTCTCCTGTAGGTCACATTCAGGTACTGGAAGGCCGCTATAAGGTCTCCCCAGAGCCTTCTTTTCTCCAGTCTGAACAACCCCAGCTCTCTCTGCTTGTCCTCATAGAGGAGGTGCTCCAGCCCTCTGATCGTCTTTGTGGCCCTCCTCTGGACCCGCTCCAACAGCTCAACATCCTTCTTGAGTTGCAGGGCCCAGTCCTGGACGCAGTGCTCCAGGTGGATCAGAGTAGAGGGGCAGAGAGCAGAGCAGAGGGGCAGAATCACCTCCCTTGAGCTACTGGCCACGCTTCTCTTGATGCAGCCCAGGATCTGGTTGGCCTTCTGGACCACAATGGCACACTGCCGGCCCACATTCTGTTTTTCATCTATCAACACCCCCAAGTCTTTCTCCTCAGGGCTGCTCTCAAGCCATTCCCCTCCCAGCCTGCATTTGTGCTTGGGATTGCCCTGACCCATGTGCAGGGCCTTGCACTTGGCTTTGTTGAACTTCATGAGCTTTGCACAGGCCCACCTCTCAAGCCTGTCCAGGTCCCTCTGGATGGCATCCCTTCCCTCCAGCATTTTGACTGCACCCATCACACATGCCAGAATCTCTTCATTAGTACTTACTAAATATTGTAATGTTATTACCCTTAACAAAAAGGAAAGTGAAGAGCTCCAGTTAAAAGCAAAGGAGAAAGGTTATTTAACTTGTAATGTCTGATTAGCAAAGCTTCAGGCTTTAGTGATCAATTACAAATTTGTGACTGATTCCCATTAGTGTCTTCTTGAGTGCTATTGAGTATCTCATAGTTTTCTTAGTTATAGTAAAATAGATTTTTTACTTGCCACTTTATATAAGAGATAAATTTACTCTGTGTAATAGAAATGGTTGTATTTTACCATTTCAATAATTAGAGAATTACAGTTATAGTTGATCTCAAACATGAACCATAATTTACCAAGTTGTGAATGGCATGATAGTGGCTTGAACGTTTAACGGAGCAATTTGTATGTGAGAGGGAGCTCCTGAAAATGTCAGTGAATCAGAGGATACCTTAGGATGGTGCAGCTCATTAGATCATTGCCTCTCACATCCCATTTCTAACTTTCAGTGTGAAACAGCAACATTTCTTTCTGTGTAGTGCTGCTGAAGCAAAGCTCTCCCCTAACTCAGAGTAGGCCATGATCACTCCTTCCTGTGGGAAAACCAAAATTATTATTATTGAGTCCATTTGTCTTTTTTAACGGCTATTTCTTGCAGAGGGAACCCAGCTGGAATGGAAGAGCCTGGTTAATGGGGAAATGATTTGGAGTTCTGAGGCTGAAGTCCCATACAGACAGCCTAACGGCTATTTACAGCCCTGCCATCTGTGCCTGCTGAATCCTGCAGTGAGCATGGTGAAAAAGGGTCCATGTTCAGATGGCTGCTAGAGCTGCTGCAGGGAAGAGGGTGGGAACATCTAGAAGGCGCTGGGTGAGGGCAAGGCGAGAAAGTGGCACAGCAGCCAACACTTACATACCACACAGTGGCAGCCAACTTACCTCACTTAAAAGAATGATATGTAGAAAGAGGTGGGGATCAGATGTATGGATCTAGGTAGTTGTTTTGGGGGTAGGAAGAGATCCTTGCCTTTCCCTTAAAATCATAACTCCTTCCTTTAAGCAATGAATAAGTTGTCTCTCTGTAAGTTGGTGGAACTTGCAAAGCACTTTGGAATCTTTTGTAATCACTTACATTAATACATTACACGGGGAGAAAAACGTTCATGACAGGGCTCTCAAGTGGCTCCAGTTACTTCCAGTTTACACTACAGAAGGGACTATTAGCAATCTCTTCTATTTCAGTTCTCTACATTTTAAAAATATGGGCCTGCCATTCATTAGATACATGACCTTAAAATAACATTGCAAAGCTATACAGCCTGTGTATTTGTACAGGTTTGCCCAGTAATTTGCAAAATTAGCCTGATGTGGTTTTTGCCCACCCAGAAACAAAGGAATGGCTTGATGGACAGTAGATTCAACCTTAAATGAAGAAGGGCACTAGTAGTCAATACCTGGTGACAGGTTTGAAGTGAGTGTTCTTTTATTGTTCATTTCCGTGCGGTTTAAAATACGTCCATGACAATTCCAGTTTAAATTGTAGGGGGCATATTGCTGCACTGAAGAGCAGCTAGAGCAGAGTAGACAGAAGTGGCTGTGCAAGACATCTGTATGGAGCTGCAAGCTGAAACTATGGCCAAGTGGTCTTAAAAGCCTGGCCCTCAATCGCAGTTTGCACTGCATTGCTGTAACAGTCATATTCTAAAATTGCCTGCAAAGGTGGCTTACGCTGCGCCTTCCTCAAAGTATCATGTGCTATCCTGCTTGTAAGACTGAGAGATTCATCCTGAGCCTTAAGAGAGGTATTTCTAATTTTTCTGCTTTACTCCCAACTAGCTAAATGTACAAGTATTTTTTCAATATATACTGTTTTTTCAATATATACTGTTTGTCCATCACATTCATATGATGTATCAATTTCTCCTTTATTGTAGCAGTGAAGTGCTTCATAATCTCTAACATATTTAACCTCAGACCAGGCTTGCAAAGAACATTGTACCTATTCTGAAGTAAATTCCAAAGTGGGAGTTACATATATAATTAAATTTGGGGAGCCTATGCTAGTTCAAAACTTTAGCTGCGCTGTCTTGGGACCCAGGCGAGTTGATCATCTACTTGACTTTTTTCTCTCAAAATGGATAGGCAAAGGATAGGAAAGAAAAAAAAATTAGATAGTGGTGACAGATTTAACAGATATTATGGTTATCTTCTGTTGATTGCTTATGGAATTATGTACACTGCTAATCACAGAGCAAGAATTAGAAGTGAAGGTCAATAAATTGTTTAATATAACACTTCAGTGACATTAGCATCTTATAGATTGCTGGAACAAAATTCATATTCTAGGTCATGTTAATCTTAGGGTTGCTGACTAAAGACTTACAATTAGAAATAATTTTTGATTGCAGACAACCTGGCAACCTCCTGTTTAACTACATGTTATAAATGACTTCTTACTTGGAACAACTTTCACCATATGCTATTGCTTTTTTCAAACAGCAGCTTTCTAGCTACACCGAAAATTTTCAGGAGTATATTCTGTCTGGCCTGTGACTGATGGATTTGTGAGGGTGCCTTACTGAAATAAACACATGCAAATACAGACTTTGTAAAGGGATGATGACCTTTTACATGGGATTTCAGTAAATTAAAATTTCAAAAAGTCCTTGAAGCTGTTATCTCCAGCATTGTATGTACTTATAAAGATTTCAAACTAATATCAGAACAAAATCAGGTAGAGCGAGAAATGTGTGATCCATAAATGAATGGGTTTATAAACATTATATAGAAAGGATGGACTACCAAGGGCAAATATGAGGCAAACTATGCTCATCTCAGTTCTTTCAAGGCAACAGATACACAGATCTACTGCTGAAGACCTTGCTTGGACCCAGAGTTATCACAAGCCCTTCCACCACAAGAACCCAGCCATTATGGTCACAGCTCTGAGATCTGTTAGAAAAATCTGACAAGGCTCTGAAACAGATAGACTTTAAACTGTATTTCAGACTTTCCTTTTCTGTAAGATGTTGAGGCACTCCATGTTTTCATTTTTCCTGAGCCCTTTTGAGAGTGAATGTCAGGACTGAATGCAGCAGTCTGTTGAAAAATGGCTGGAGTTCATTAAGTAACCCTGAAGTCTAACAGAGGTCTGATACAATTCTAACCATTTTCTTAATTCAGGAAAAGAAAAAAAATGGGACTGCTACTATATAATATGTAACTATGATGTAACTGCTTTTTTTATGAAATAAATTTGCACGGTTTTGCCTTATGCATGAGAGAGATTAAAGGAAGTAAAAAATTAACAAAAGTGAGATTTAATGATGCTGAGTTTTAACCATCAGAGAAAACAAATAATTTCCTTAAAGCTGAGTAATACAAAACAAAAATAAATGTTTTGGTTAGATCTAAACCCAAAATGCTTCACAGATGAGGCTGTCTGTCTTGTCTGAGACATTTTTAGGTAACAGTAGTGTTAAACAGATGTTTCTCTCAGTTTCCTGGTACACTTAATCTGATTCTTTATATATCAGCTGGAGAACAAAGCAATCAAGCCATTTGGAAATACTTAGGACAGAGTAAGAAGGTGAGTAATGGCCAATGGGGATTTGTTATGAACCAAATACGTCAACCCAGTCAGATGTTCTCCTGTGACAGGCTTCCAGGCCTTATGGATGAAGGGGAAAGTAGACAAGCTATGTCTTGAACACAATAAAGCTTTTTGACACATTCTTATGGATAACTAAATGAAGCATTAGAAGGGTGGATACAAACTGTATCACTGTGGAGAACTGTACCATGTAAGATCCTAAAGAGATCTGCTCTGATGTTGGCTAGTCATATATTCAGTGTAATGGAGACTGAACTTATTTAAATTATTACTGATACCAATAATAGTTGGCTACACATGACTTAGAAAACATGCACTGAATTCAATGTTGTTCTAACAAATTAGGAAGATGGTCTGTGTAGAACCGTGGTGCTGTTCAGAAGCGTTACATGCAATGATCCTAGTCAGAAACAGTCGATTAAACAAACACACAATGACAAAAAAACAGTCAGGACTTCTGCAGAAAACTATTTCTAGGTCTAGTGGATTACAAGCTAGTTGTGAACTAGACACATTATGCAAAAAAAGCACAAAGAGTGGACAATTTCCTCAATACCATTCAAGGCTGTTGATGCAAGGCAATACTATTACTGGTAAGGCAAAGGGAAAACAGTATTGTGGGAAAGATGTAGATTTCTTGCAATGACAGTAATCATGAGGTCTTGAAAATGTGATGTGTGAGAGAAAACGGAATGAATTTCTGTTGTTTAGGATTAAGAAAGGAAGCGTACAGGAAATAAGGCCATAGATTTCAAGCATGTAAAAACAAACAAAAAAGATTACTGCAAAGAGGAAAGAATAATCTCTTCTTCATGACCATGATGAATAGGACAAAAACTAGCTGGTTCATATTGCAGCAAGAGATTTAGGTTAGATATGAAGGAAAATATTATAGTAAGAGGAATAGTGAAATGCTGGGATGGATTGCCTGACGTTTCCAGTACTGGATGTCTCTACGAACAGGTTAGCAAAACATCTGTCAGGAGTGACACAAGATATAGTTAATCTGGCCTTGAACAGAGGGGTGAACTGGGTGATATACTGAAATTTTCAAACTTCTGATTCTATGCTCTGGTTACTTGGTTGTAGTTTATTATCTGACCTACTACTTGTTTAAAATAATATTGCCTTTAACTCAGCCGCACAGTTTAATTGTGACTTTGATGTGACTACAAAATTATTTGGTTGCTTTATTTTTTTTTTGTAACCTTAGTCTTGACAATGTGTATGGTTAATGCCTGCTTGCTACATCTTTTTAATTTCTCTCCGTTCTCCATAAAAATTCACTCTGTATTTGAACTCACAATTATTTGGTTGCTTTATTTTTTTTTTTGTAACCTTAGTCTTGACAATGTGTATGGTTAATGCCTGCTTGCTACATCTTTTTAATTTCTCTCCATTCTCCATAAAAAATTCACTCTGCATTTGAACTTTTACAAACTGTAATTCAAGCTGTAAAGAACACACAAATTATTTTTATTACTTGAGAACCATTGTTCTCTTTCTTTATTTTAAAACTGTTCCTACATAATCTGCATGAGTAGTTTAGATTTTTCATATCAATATCTTACATATGTTGACATTATGTTTATGCCCTTTTTTCCTTTTTTAATGATCTCTTAAAATTCCTCACACTCCTTTTGGCTCTTGATTTTCTTAAATTTTTTTCTTCCTTTCTCTGGTTTTATGTAGCCCCTTATTGATTATATTCATAAACATGTTTTTATGCTGCTAAACTGGAGAAGTCAATTACTAATATTTTTTGTCAGTGACTTTACAAGTCTTTCCCATGCGTTCTTACGTCCTTTCCCTTTTTTCCCTGCCTTTCCCTTTTTTATCAAATTATTTCCTCCTAAAGAGAAAACTCAATATTTTCACTGTTTTATCTATTATCCATAATTTCATAGGCAACTCAAAACAGCCATGCTAAGAATTCCTGATTCCTGTTGGTGATGAGAATAGCTCAGCTTTACTAAGAGTAAATCAGTGTCAATTAACATTCATCCTAGACTTACATGTATTCTGCTACTTACAGATACTTTATTGTGTGTATATTCTAATGCCTTTAATGACATTTTTTCACCACAGATTTTCTGAAGTACCAATCAAAACAACCATGATCAGCAGGTCGAGGGAGTTGATTCTCCCCATCTACTCCACTCTTGTGAGACTCCACCTGGAGTATTGTGTTCAGCTCTGGAGTCCACAGCAGAGGAAAGAGATGGACCTGTTGGAGTGAGTCCAGAGGAGGGCTGGAGCACCTCCTGTATGAAGACAAGCTGAGAGAGTCAGGGGCGTTCAGCCTGAAGAAGAGAAGGCTCCAGCAACACCTTAGAGCAGCCTTCCTGCACCTGAAGCAAGCCTACAAAGCTGGAGAGGGACTTTTTACTTGGGCATGTAGTGAGAGGACAAGGGTTAATGGCTTTACACTCAAAGAATGTAGTTTTATATCAGATATAAGGAAGAAATTCTTCACTGTGAGGGTGGTGAGGCACTGGAATAGGTTGCCCAGAGAAGCTGTGGTTGCCCCATCCCTGGAAGTGTTCAAGGCCAGGCTGGATGAGGCTTTGAGCAACACAATTTAGTGGAAGGTGTCCCTGCCCACGGCAGCTGGGTTGGAACTAAATAATTTTGAGGTCCTTTCCAGCACAAACCAGTCTGTGATTCTATGATTCCATGAATCTATGAATCTTTTTCTATTTTCCTTGTTCTTTTTCTTTTCCTTTTTTATTTTTTTCTGTTTCTTTTTCTCTTCTTTTTTTAGATAGGGAACACTGAAGAGAAAATAATTTGGACTGATTTTTAAGTCCATGATAACAGAACAATAGGATTGGACTCCACTCCAATGTATGTGTGATGGGTTTACCCTTGGCTGGGGTATACCCATTCACTCACTCTCCCCCCCCCCCAAGGATGGGGAAGAGAATTAAAGGGGCAAAGGGAAAAAAGGACTCACAGGTTGAGATAAGAACAATTTAATAACTAAACTACAATAATATTGAAAATAATACTATACACAAATATACGGATGAGTGATACACAGTGATGACTGCTCACCACTTGATGACCGAAATTTTGAAAGGAATATTACCACTTTTTTCTGGGATTTACTTAAACTGTGAAAATTGTAAATTGGGTTTTATCAATTAGATGTATGTCTTATAATCATAATTTTATTTCGTTGTTTCTGATAAGGTCAAGTCTATGACATGGTATTATTTCGTTCATCTGAAGATAAATGAGAGGAGTGTTGTAAAGAGCAAAAGACGTTCTATACAATGTTTATCTGCCATATCACTCCATCATAAAACTATTGCAAGTGAAGACAAAATCAACTCTACTACGTATTCTCATTTTAAAATGGTCAGACAACTCATTTGTAATGGATTCTCAAATACAAAATCAAATTATTGCACAGTTCTTCAAATTAAGGGTGAAAATTTCTGATGAATAACATATTCAGAATCAACTTCGTGCTCATATATTTAGTTCTAACGTTAATGCCACCTCAGGCAAATCCTACTGACAAACAGGAAGCTATTAAAAGAAATCTGAAATATGTCTGAGCCTAGGACCAACCAGCCTATTTTCATATACAATACTGTACCTCTTTAATGTTGTCTTTCTCCACCCATCTTATTAATTAGGTAATTATCACTGTCCAAGTACTCTGCTCCTGAGTGAGTTATGGTCAATTTTTTATTAAATTTGCATACAAATGTCACATTGTATGGTTCTTTTGCACAATGTGGTGACAGAATTCATTCCCAGCTAAGTAACTGAGTTGGTGTTCAATGGCATATTTTGTCTGCTAGGTGTTCAGGTGGGAAAAGGTTATAAGTTTAGTTGAGATTAAAAAAGAATGGTAATTAGCTAAATTAAATTACAAAAACAAGATGCAAGGGTGGAGAAAGAGAAGTACATTTGTATTAAGCTAGAAAATATCATTATCAGACTAAAGTTTCTTTGAATAATATTTCAGAATCTCCCTATACAGCATCTGCATTAAACCAATCTGGCTATAGTCTGTTGCCTTTTGGCAGGAAAAGGAGATCTTCCATCAGGCAGATGGGGCAGCAGACAAAGAAGGATACACTGGAAATGGAAGGCACTGGAATTTTCAGTGCTTTGAGATAGGAACATTTCTTTAAATGAAGAATGTTTCATTCTGCTTCTGAAAGAAATGTTCTCTTCCCTCTCGCTCCCCTTTCCTCCCTGCTTAAAACACTGGGGCCAGAGCATATTGATCTGTGATTAATCTTCGGGCAAAAGATTATTACACCCACAGAGGGTAATAGGAATGGAACCAGGAAGACTAGTAAGGAACTTTAAGAGATGTGGACAAATAATAATTTCAGGAACAACTGGGTTTAATAGTGTTCAAATCTGTTAAGGACTATATTAACTTGAGTGAAATCACTCTGACTCACACAAAGAAACCTGAATATTTGTTAATCTACCTATTATTGTGGTGAATGTTAATGTTGATCACAATAAATTATATTTCTCACTAATCACAATCTTACAAAAATATGCAATTTAATTAACTGGCTTTTGTTTGCATCATAATCACTATAAAACTCTCCTTCACACAAGACCAGGACATATTTCAACCCCTTCAGTGCCCTCAGCTGATACAATCAGTTGCTTTCACACTATCTGTGACAAAAATCACAAGTGACAAGTCTTCCTAGTTGTCAAACCCTCTCTCACATTGCCAGTGAGAGAGAACTTCTGGCTTACATACCTAAATTTTTCCTGCAAAGACATTGCACACAGAGCCTGCAGAATTGCACCAATTGCAGCTATTATTGTTTTGTCTGTTGATTTTTCTATACTACCTGCTTTGTCCTAATGATTCTTTATTTAAATGTAAGAGAAAGTGATTTCTGAACTTTCTTTCACTTTAGTAAACTATGACTTAACCACATTTATGACAAGTACAATGTCTTGGGGTCAAAAAACACAGAGCAAGAAGTTTTTTCATGTTACCAGAGTAAAAATGTTTTCATAGGTTACACTGAACATTTTATTGAGATTCTTTTTTCCCTACCATGTAATTTACCCATTTAAAACTTATTAGCTAAGTATGTGTGTGTGGTGGTATTTGAGACGTAAGGATCTCCTTATTTTGTTGATAGCAATTAATTAGTTTTCACTTGAGTGTTTTTCTAGCTGCGATATTATGAGAGGTTCAAAATAATTATTGATAGATTTGGTTTAGTATATTTTACTAATTAGGGCACCATGGGGATTTGTAATTGATTTAATTAAAGTTGAATGAGTTAGTAGATATATGGGTAGTATATAAAAAGGAAAGGATGAGACTGTGGGAGGCTGGCAGATATTTGGAAACAGAATCACTAGCTGAGAATTTAAGTGTTGGCTGTTCATAATATATCATAAACAAAAGAAGTTTTCCTAATCTTTACATTGCATATTAATATAAGAAATGTTATTCTGTAGGACTGGATTTTAATAGATGAACATTTGTTTGTATATGGACACTTGCACACATTTTTATATGTGTAAATGCTCAGACATATACATTCCACACACACATATTTATCACAGAATCACAGAATCACAGAATGGTTTGGGTTGGAAAGGACCTTAAAGATCATCGAGTTCCAACCCCCCTGCCATGGGCAGGGACACCCTCCACTAGCCCAGGTTGCTCAAAGCCTCATCCAGCCTGGCCTTGAACCCCTCCAGGAATGGGGCATCCACAGCTTCTCTGGGCAACCTGTGCCAGTGTCTCTCCACCCTCACAGTGAAAAATTTCTTCCTAGTATCTAGTCTAAATCTGCCCTCTTTCAGCTTATAACCCCTTGTCCTCTACACTGCCTGATAAAGAGTGCCTCCCCATCTCTCCTGTAGCCCTCTTCAGGTACTGGAAGGCTGCTATTACATCTCCCTGGAGCCTTCTCTTCTCCAGGCTGAACAACCCCAACTCTCTCAGCCTGTCCTCATAGGGGAGGTGCTTCAGCCCTTTCTTGTTTCATATATTATTCACTACCTTTTTACAAGTGTAACTGTACTCTTTGTAGTAAACTGCTGCAGTTTTGTACTAGACAGTTTCAGGTTTTTATAATAGACTGTTGTGGGTTTTTTATAATACTGTTTGCATTCCTGGAGAGAGGAGAGGTAGTGTAGCTCAGAGGCAGCAGAAGCATTTAGTACATACTTAAAGAACAACAACAAGAAAGCCTGAAACGGTGCCTGTTAACTCATATTACACACAGCTTAAACATGGAGGGTGCTGCCTAAAACCTGTGTCTCAACGAAAATGTGTGCATATTTACTGATGCATAGCCATTTTAGAAAACAAAATCTACTGAAAATCAAGACAGGTAAAATGTATGCATCTGTTATAACCAAAATGTCATTTACAGACACAGGAAGCACACTTCATGTATAAGCAAAGCCAGGAATTAACTGTTATTATAACTGAAATCTTATGAGTCTAATCATTATTAGCCCATATCTGATTGTTACAGAAAAAGTAGGAGTAACAATTCAGTTATAATTGTTCTAGATACACTCCTCAGTTGGTCCCCCTCTCCCTGTTCGAGGTCCTAAGTTTGATGGTTTCATCTTGGGTGGAGTTTTATGGGATTTGTCCACCATGTGGAGTACTTTTCCACGAGGCATATGATGTCAATGGTTTCTTCTTCCTAAGGTTAGGATCCACATGGGGACAATTCTGTATGTTTGGTGATGCATTTTTACACCTTTCTCTTTCTTCATTGGTTTACAGCTCCATGCTATAACCAAACTCACCATATATGGTGTCTTTTATGCTCGTTAGACTCTACCTACTTGTTCTCTCTGTTAATCCTAAAAATACTTTTTTTACCAGCTCCAAATCTCCATTTCTTTTACTGACCAGGGGTAAGCTGTTTATACCCATGAGGCTTTCAGTGCCAAGTTTGTACCTCATCTTTTATTACCCCATGCCTGTACTTCCCTATTCTGCGTCCTGTGTCTCCACTTCTAAATGTCTCTGCTGTTATACCAGGCCTGCATTTCTCTATGTCATTATGTTCAAGTCATAAATACTTCATTCTACTTTGAGCACCTACTTGTTACGACTATCTATATAAAACTGCAGTTGTAATACATAAAGGTAAACAAAAGATAAATAAATTAGCCATAGGCTCCTGGTGTGTTGCCTCAAGGGGAATTTGCTTCATTATGATCTCACTATGAAAGACCACTATGATCTCACTAAGAAAGACACTCAAATTTTGTAAAATATCTCTCAAAAATACTCTTTACTGGAGCTAACATTGTAAAGAAAAAAAGGATAGTATAGATAATCTTACATTCCTCCATATCCTGGGAACTCCAAGTTGCGCAGCATCAAATGGGCTCTAACCAGCGCACAGCATTCTGTTGAGGTCTCATCCATGGAAATGTTAGCTCATTTTTGTCATTCGAACTCTCATAGAACTTTCTTAAAAAAACACAGTTATATTAGTTATTTTTACCATCAGGTAAAAAAGATGTTTGCATGAGAACTTTGTGCTGCACTTCTAGATGAAGGCAAGGACACACAGGTGGTGCATTAGCTGAGCGGGAGCTGCCCACATGCTCCTCTGTTACATCTGGCTACCTTCATACTGGGACCAGGGCAGACATGGCCTAAAAACCACACTATACATGCAGGATAGTACAGCACAGAACTCACTTGTGCCCTCTCAGGTTAACTGTTACGTGGATCACTAACTCCTCAATGTTTGATGATCTTCCCATCAGGATCACTACACCCGGTCTTTTAGAGAAGTTGCTCTCACTGCTAAGCCAAGTGAAACAAAGGTGCAGGCAAGTCAGGAAATTTGAAACAGGCCCCTTGTCTCAGTCCTGAAACCTTGCAAACTCAGTACAAAGATTATGGCCTGTTACTACCAATGGCGATAGTGCACTGCAGGATTACATGATTACCAGTCAAACAATATAACATGTATTACTGACATAATTAATTGTCTTATGATAGAACACGGGCGTGTAACTGAGATAGGGACACCATCTTTTGTACCCTAGAGGGTAAAAACTGGTTTCATGTTCAAGTCAATTAACATCTACAAAAAATAAAGGAGCAACCCTTGCCTACAGTCTTTTTAAAAAGACTGATTATTTGAATATATATGTTTCTAAGCATTAGTGAAATGAGTAGAATTAGGTTAAGTATAGCACACTGAAACCGAAGAATTTGCATGAAGTATATAACTGAATTCCCACCCCAAAAAAGTTGAAATTCTCAGGGCGAGTTGGGAGGAATAATAACAAGATGAAAAGGCAGGGAAGGGAATAGAAAGTGTTTAAAGCTAAGTTAACGTATACCCAAAGGTTATGCATGTCATACAGCAATAAATACTGAAAGAACAAAAAAGGTCAGTAGGAATGTAAAGAAAGTCTGAAAATAATTGAAGCAGGAAAATAGCCTATCAAAGATATAAAATATCCAGCAAGGACTTAGAAGAACTTAGAATGAACCCTTGATGAGAAAAGTAATATGGAAAACAATAAAAGGAAGAATGAAAGTGATGTGATGTTAGGAGTGCATTTAAAAATATATCATGACCATTTCTACTTAATATCAGGTGTGGCAACTATGAAATCAGCTCCTTCATTATTGCAGCTCAGAGGGGAAGAGAAGTAGATGTTTTCAAAAGACTATCATGAAATTCATAATTAATTAAAGCTACTTTGAGGACAGTTTCATCTGTGTTCAAGTATTAAAGCATAAAAGCATCTTCAACTACTACTTCGACTCCTACATTTTCCTGTTCCCTTCTCCCCTCCACAGTATTTTTAATTAGGATTGAGTGAAAATGTTAATTTTTCAAAATATTTTATTTCAAGTTTGAGCATCAGGCAATAGAAAATTGCAAACATACTATGAACAGAAGTAGAAAGAGGGAAATTCTCTTCTTTCACACAACAGCCTAAGCCTTTCTGATTTTAATTCAATGACAGTTTAATGCAAAAATTGGAATGGACACTGGGAGTCAAATCTGTGCTCAAAACAGGACTGACACGTCCATAAGAGCTTTTCTGTCTCTCACTTGACATCCCTGATGCCATATAGCTCACTTACATCCTCCTTCACACCCTTCAGCTGGTGGTTCAGCAACTCAGCTAGAGCACATCTCCCCAAGGTACCTCCCCCAGGCATTAGGGAGGAACACTCAGCACTTCCTAAAGCCTAAAACATGGATAGGTTTGTCCTCCCTCCTTTTTGGGTCAAAGCCTCTGACATGGCAGAGACGGTTGTTCCAGACAGTGCTGAGAACTAGGTCCTGCCTTGCACCACTGTGCTCATTGCACTGAATGCCTTGTGTGCCAACTGCTGTGTTCAGTGCTAAGGCCCTGTTTGCATCCCTGTTTGCTGGCACTTCTGGCCACAGATGCTTTCTAGGTGTTAGTTAAATCAGATCTCAATTGCCTCATGGGCAATTACTTCTGCTTTGGGTTTGTGTTTGTTTTTTTTTTTTTTTTTGCTGACTGCAACAAGATGACTGCACGAATCCTGAATTTCCTGCACATTCTTTCTCCTTGCCCTGTGCTCCAAACAACAAATCCATAAGCAGAGATGAAAGCAGAAGCAGCTATCATGGCTTAAGAGGTCTTGATTTCTTTTTCTGCCTTCAGAAACTTGTATTTCTCTTTGCTGATCAGCTACTTTCTCATGCACATAAATGCATCTTCACACCATGTACGTGACGACTTTAAATAAGGCAACTACGTGACTATTTTTACAACTGTTTAATAGCATTATATACAGCTTCTCAGCTGTGTAAGAACTACATTAACTCAAGTTTATTTGATTGATCCAGAATGCAGGACTGTAAAATAAATCTCTTAATTGGAAGTGTGAAAAAATAGAAGAATAAGAAAGACTAAATCTTTCATGAGAGAAGACTTTTCCACACTTGACAATGTTTCACCAGTCCATCTGTCTCCACTGTCTCCACTTAAACTTCTTTTAAGCATAGATCTTAAATTCTTTGAGACAGGGACCTGCTCTGAGGTCATTTTCTGTACAACAGAGAGCAATGGGTCCTGATGGATGACTGACACTCCTGTGAAATACTAAAACAAAACTGTTGTCAATAATTTACTGTTCTGATGAACTACCAAGACAGTGGCTACTCTACATTTCACATCCAGAGGAAAGAATCAAGAATATCACTATGCCAGAATGATTTTTTTTTATTAGTTTATTCTAAGTGTTTTGGTATGTTCCTTTTAAAATTAAAGTCACTGGGAAGAGATGAGGATTTGCTCACCAATATCCATGCAGAGAACAGAAGCCTGCTCTTTCCCAGTCACATTGCTGCTGTAGTGTAATTGCTCCACCTGAGAGCAAAGACAATTTGAGACTGCAAGGTGGAACACAGAAGAAAGGAGCCAGAAAGATGTCAGTAAAGCTGAGAGCTTGGGTAAGTCCACTGAGAGGAGCAGGAGGTAGACAGATAGGGACAGGCCTTCATGGTGACAGAATAAAATATTTCCTAGGCGTGAGACCAGAGACTGATGAAAGTGACTGAAAGTATTGAACAAGGACCTTCCTTGCAGGGGCACAGTGGTCAAAAGCAGATTTTCATGTAAATCTGTCTCACTTCTATTCTGTCTTGCCTGCACTTTTTTTTTTTTCTGTGAAAAGTTAATTATTTTAATTTACATTTTAATAAAAGATAGATACCTTTTGAGTGTGAAACCTCTTCTGGTCTTCTATGGAGAGGGCACAAGGAGAAAAATATTCAGGGAGATTCACTTCAAGGCTCAGATTAAGTTATGATCCTGTTGTGGCACTGTGATACCATCACGAGAAAGCTACTTTAAATTTATTTGTGTGCCTTTGAAAAAATGTCTTGGTACAGGAGTGTATTTCTTTCTCCTCTGAACCCAAAGAAGGACTAATGTGAGAATTTCTCTGCTCAGACACTGAAGGAAAGCCTGTAACTTCTTTATGTTTCTTGCCCCTACTTACAAAACAGAGATGTTTGCAGTCCAGACTGACTAAGTTGTTTTTCTCCTATACATGTGTGGAATGTATATTTGGAATGACCAAATCATGGAAGCTCAAGAAACACTGAGGTAACAAGAAGCTTTTAGAATTTATCTCATTTTTCCTTGGAACAAAGATCTACAATTTGAGAAGCTGCATGTCCACTTCATCTTGATCTTGAATTCTCCAGAAAGACAGACTGAAAATAAGTGAAGCAAATTCCTTTCAAGATTTTTTTGGCCTTTCTAGCAAACATAGTCTCTGGTCCCCAGTGTGGAACAGAGATCTGCGTTACGTTTTTATAGGCAAAGCAAAGTGTGCTTCCAGAGTGAGCATCCTTGGCCTCCCAGTTCCCCCTCACACATTCCATGACACCTTCAGGGACCTTTTCCTTTTTCACCTTCTTTTTTTCAGATACAAAGACTGAAGGATACTCAGATCCAGTTCCATGATAAAGTGAATATATAAAATCTTTTTGCCTTTTTAAAACATCCATTGTTTTTCTCCCCCGTGATTCTCACTGGAAGGTTATTGCAAATTCTGGCACCTTTTTAGTTTGTCATTTTTTTTCCTACACAACTTCTCACACTTTGGAAGTCTTCACTACATCTCATACTGGATGTGACAGCAATATTTCCTTGCTTTCTTGTATAAAAAATTACCTCTTGGAAAATGTTAGATGAGAGATATATATATTTGAAAAATATGACTGACAGTTCTCTTATTACATCATCATAAAACTCATTTTTTTTCACATAAATCAATTTACACCAGTATGAATAAAGTAAAATTTCACCTCTAGAGTCCCTGCTGTTTACTGCATTTTCTACTGCTTCAATGTAGTTGAATGTTAAGAGAATGAATGCCAAAACTGATGTAAATATACTCTTTCTCAACAATTTGCTCCTTAGTTTTCATCCTCTACTGGTGGATCCCTGTGTTCTGAAGCCATTTCTATTCCAGTTTGTCAGTTTTTTCTGCTTTTGATTTCTCCACTTCTCAGGAGGGCTTATTTTTTTACCTTCCAGACAGCCAGGCTTAAAAAATAAGTGTGACATAGTTATTTGTTGTTTTTATCTATCCCATGGTGCGTGCCATTCTCCCTGCAGCTCAGGCTTTTATATTAATGCATAACTTCACTCCAGGTTTTCATATGCTGCTGCAAGGCAAGGGGAGGAAGGAGCATATAGTCTGCAGGCTGTAGCTGTCTGAGAATTATCTGTAGTCTGCTAACAGAAAATTTAGGATGGTGTCCTCTTTTTTTGTAAATGATGACTCAAATCCTAGTCTCATGACAGTGCAAATCCAACTCTATTACTGGCCTAAACCAAGATCAGAATCTTTTCCAGTATTTCTTCTTAGCATGGGTATTTTACAGTCACTTTGGTTTTTAGGCTAGATTTAAGTATGAAAACGACAAAGAAAAATTTCTGTATTCCAGAAGAGCAATAGGAGAAATCCTTTACTGGGAAAGCAAAACCCTCTCCATTTAATTCATAGATTGAAAAGATACTTTGTATGCCTAACTTTCATTTTAGGATTTTTGCAAGGGTGATATCTACGGATGCCAGGGAAGTGGTAAAGTGAACCTGAGTTAAAAGGTGGAGAAAGTGTGTGGCTAAGCTGTTGTTACTTTTGGTGGAAATACACTGGTACAGAAACGTTATTAACACTAGAAAAGGTTAAACAGTTCTCTCATCATGATGACTAAGCAAAATTTCAGGCCCTGCATGTACCTTCTCTGAGTGGAAGATTAACTCATCAAGAGGAGAGGGCTTACACAGGGCAGAGTGCCACCAGGTAAGTGCCTGTCTTGTACTATTTGCTTATTTCTTTCATTTCCAACTTCCATTTGTAGGGCAACATTCTAGTTATTAAGCTAACATCATCTTAGAATGTCTCATCTCTTCTCCTTAAAAAAGTGGACACATTCCCCTACCTTCGTGTGGATGCACAAGTATATTCCCATTAACTTTGGTAGAGGAGATACAAATGCTTCAGTGAGCAAGCAGTCCCCTTCCTCAATTACAAAATAACAGCAGTAAATAAATTATATTTTTTATGTGCCTGAGATATGAACTCCAATGATAAAAGCCCCTCGAGGCTCTCTTGAAGATGCTAAAATCTCAAGTCAGGCTGAGAACACAAAATAAGCCCGAAAGCTGCCAATATTTAAATTAGCAGAATCCAGAGGTGGGTTTTTATTGTTTTTTTTTTTTTTTTGTTAGTATGAGATAGGATAATGAGGGAGAAAAATGTAATTGTAAAATCAGAAAAAAAATAACATAGTTAAGAACTTGCACTTTTTTTCTCTCAGTGTTTTCTTCATTGAGTTTAATTAAACTCTCCATAGCCAGATGAGCAAACTTCCAATTAAGCTTTTGTAATAAAAGACGAAACATATAAAATAACTGCCTTCATGGGTAAACACATTTGAAATCTAGGTATTCTAGTAAATGGTAGTGCTGTGAAAGAACTCGCATATATTTTTTTAAGGTGTGGTTTTAAAACTGGTATATTCAGAATTAAATTGCTCTTCCAGTGAAGACGAAAATAGAAGGTAATAAGATTATGGTTTTCATTTTTATAGTATTTTAATTCTCACAGTATCATTATGCAACAAGTTGGTGATATCAGCAACATTTTCCAGATGCAGTAATTGAGATGAGTTGAAGGGTCTGTTAACTCACTCTCACAGAAAATTCTGTACAAGTGTCAGAAGGGTGGGATAGGAAGTAAAAGGCTTTAAGGAATGCAGAAAAAGATGTAATTTGTTGCTTCCACCAGGGTCAGAGAGTTGTAGGTTCAACAGCTCCCACCCAGCTGCTAGAAACCATGAAGCTTTCTGTAGGGATGCCACTTAGCCTCAGAATGCTGCAGCCATTCATTGCTGTTATTATATGGTTACATCCATGGTATTCCTCTTCTGAGAGAAACAATAAGAAATTATTTAAAAGAAAGAAAATAAAACATCCCGTGATAGAGTCAAAATGAGTATCTGATATTGATGCCAAGAGTCATGACACTTTGGATAGGAAGAAATTTTGAGAAATCTCTTTCAGATGGTGGTAGATGAGCACAGGAGCTCAACTGGTTTCATGAACTGATAAGAAAAAGAATTTCAGACTTTTGTTTTTGTACTGCATGTGTTGATATTTTAATAAGATGCAACATGACTCTGGATAGTAGATGTGTTAATGCACATACATCTATAAAATCATCCTCCTGAGCAAACTTAATTTCCTTGGAAAATGCAAACTTTTCAAGCTGTTTCTCTAGGTAGTGGAGATTTTATCTGCAGTGTTGTTTACATTCAGAGTTGTCTCATTCTGGTCAGGCCCTGAGAAAAACATTTTGGGAAGGACAGATCACCTTCCAAAACTCCCATTCACGTAGAGGTCATGTTGGTTGATCACAGGCATGGTGTTTGTTACCTGTCTTCTTTTCTCCCCGTTTTGTTCTGTGTTATATAATTTTATGAGATATTGAAATGCTGTATAATTATATAACTTAGAGTAATATCATAACAACCTGAACAATGACCTGCCTTTCCTACGTCCATTCACTTTCACCTTTACAAGTGCACTCATCCTTCCTAGATTGTGTTCTCTGAGGAAATTGATTAATATAATGCTAACTATAGAAACCATAAAATAACTTAAAGTATTAAAGGTTATAAAATGTCAAATAATATTCAATGACAGAAATTGATGAAGAATTTGTGTTAGGCTTAAACCAAATACCTGAGTATTTGCATTTTTAAAAATATTTGTAACCTGACTCGTGTCATAATCCCCAGAGAGTTCCCTGATTAAATGGAAATATAAATGGCAGATTTGTATGACACTTTATCATTGAAAAAGACCAATTCTTTTATTATGATACTGTTGCTGCACAGTGATAATAGCAGTACAGCTTACTGAAAACCTTCTACTAAAAAGCTAACCAATAAAGCTAAAGCCTTTTTTTAGTAGTGAGTCTCATGGTATCAAGAGCAAGGCAGTAAATAAATAACAGTTCTGCCATGTACAGTCCTGGCTTTGTTACTGCTCTCAGTGTGTAGCTGTGAGTCCTAGCATACCAAGCTATTCATGAGTTTAAACACACAAAATACTTGTATTTTATTGTGCTGATTTCTATGGAGTTCTGCAACCTCACTTATTCCTTTCATCTATAAATTCTTGTTGATATTTGCTATATTTCTGCTTCTGCATAATGCATATGCATAACAAGTCTGGAAAGTTAGGTTTGATGCAAACTGTACTGAATTTAGTAAAGAGTCACTCATTACTTGAGTGGCTTTTCAATAAGAATGCAGAGCCAAAAAAAAATAATACTTAGACAACAGAAGTTACATTACTGGCTTGGAAAAGTCACTGAATATGCACTTCTTTATGTGAATTTCCAGTCAGTTAACTGCTAATGGCAGTTGATGTGTTTTTTTCATTCATTTCAAGTGTATTTTCTGTCTGAAACACCAATAATTCAACACTCTGCCAGAAAGAATGAATACCAGCAAAACAGAAGTTCTGCATTTCTCACTAAGCTATCTTACCACTGTTATTGGTCACAACAAACAATGGATGATGCATGAGAAATTTCCTCTCAGACTGTCTTACAAGGTAAATTTCAAAGAGGAGAGGTCATTAAGTGTCCTAAACTTCTTTTCCTTGGACCTTTACAATTAAACTAAGTCTGGGCCTTGGAGTGTGTTGATATTAAGTGTCTCAGATTGGATCAGAGTACACCTTTGAAGTGCATATCCCATTCATCTCCACTTCCTTTGCTTTGGTGCATATTGCAAACAGTCGGGACACATGAAATTGATTCTTTTAGGATGAAACAAAACTTGAAATGCACTTCAGTAACAAGCTTAATGCTCACCTGAAACAAATCACTATTCAGTCCACGAGGCCAGCCTAGAACAAGTTCAATGTAGAAAAACCCTGAAAATGTGGTGCCAAGCCCAATTACTTTGCTTTGCACATTCTTACGTATTTGTTGGTGCTGTTGGTCATGTAGATGTAGCCTCAGTGTTTCACAGAGGATGATAAATTGTTCCTAGCTGACACTTTGCTAAGGAACTGGTTGCTAGTAAGAGCCTCCTTGCTCTATTTTCATGCCATATATGTGACTCCAGATGGGAAATTTAATGCTAAATAGTTCCTGTTGGGTCATACATTTGTTTTCTCTGAAATTTGAAAAAAAAAAAAAAAAACCAAACAAAAAACTTCGAACCAAACCAAACCAAAAACAAATAAAGAAACAACCCTCAGGATACTTTGTACCAAGAGTTCAGGAGTTCCTTGGCACTCCATTTCCTCTGATTTTTTCAAACAGCAACAAAAGCTTAACTACAGGAAAGTTGATTTAAAAGGCCTTGTGCAGTTACAATGCAGCAATTCTCAATATTAATGAATTACATGCCTTGTACTTTACATCCTGGAGTGCTGAGTGGATCTCAAGTTTCCCCACTGTAAGAGAAACACAGGCATATCAGAGCAAGTCTAGCGAAGGACCATTAGGATTTGAAAGGTTTCGGAGCATCTGGTATAGAAGGAGAGGCTGAAAGAGCTGGGACTGTTCAGCCTGGAGACCAGAAGGATCAGAGGGATCTTTCCTATATAAATACCTGATGATAGGGGTGGGGGAGGTGGGCAGTGGGCATAAACGGAAACACAGGAAATGCCATCCGAACAGAAGAAAATACTTTTTTCAGTGTGACAGTTGTTGAATGCAGGAACAGGTTGCCCAGAGAGGTTTTGGAATCTTAATTCTTGGAGATATTAAAAACCTGATGGGACACAACCCTGAGCATCCTGCTCTGGTTGACCCTGTTTTGAGCAGAGGTGTTGCACTAGATGATCTCCAGAGGTCCCTTCCAACCTCAAACATTCTGTGATTCTGTAGTTTGAGAAAATAAAGCAACTTGTAATTTAGTAATATGAAATGCTGAAACTATTCAGTGCCTAGAAGTGTGCACTTTTAGAGTCTGTGTAATTGTACTTGTTTAGGATCTGTGTGGAGTAGTCATTTAAAATGACAAGGTCACTGTGCTTCCCACTTTACCACAAAGCTTTTTGGCATTTAAAATATATTGTCATATGCTTAAAACTATGTGCCATCTCTATACCAGTATTTCTTTAAAGAGGGAAAAAAATATTAAATCATAATTTTTTCATGAGCATCCAGCTAAATACAGTAGCTATTAGATCAAATATAGTGAATTTTGTAGAGCTAAAATATTAGCATATATATGGCATAAATATATGGCATAAAAATACTGGCTAATATTCAAAAACATCTTTTACTGATCTAAAATGAGCAATGGAGAGATGCTGCCATCACAGAATACAGTGATCCATAATTTTCTGCAGCAGTGACTTGCTGGTGAAACTCTAAATTTTTCATTGTTAGCCGTCAGATCTAATACAACAACAAAGAATATTTATCATAGAATCATAGAATCATAGAATGGCCTGGGTTGAAAAGGGCCTTAAAGATCATCTAGTTTCAACCCCCCTGCTCTGGGCAGGGTTGCCAACCACTCGAGCAGGCTGCCCAAGGCCCCATCCAGCCTGGCCTTGAATGCCTCCAGGGATGGGGCATCCACAACTTCTCCGGGCAACCTGTTCCAGTGCCTCACCACCCTCTGAGGGAAAAATTTCTTCATAATATCTAACCTAAATCTCCCCTCTCTTAGTTTAAAACCATCCCCCCTCACCCTGTCACTATCAAGCCCTGTAATCAGTCGCTCCCCCTCCTGTTTATAGGCTCCCTTCAAGTACTGGAGGGCCTCAATGAGGTCTCCCCGGAGCCTTCTCTTCTCCAAGCTAAACAAGCCCAGTTCCCTCAACCTTTCCTCATAGGAGAGGTGCTCCAGCCCTCTGATCATCTTAGTGGCCCTCCTCTGCACCCGTTCTAAGAGTTCCACGTCCTTCCTGTGCTGGGGACCCCAGGCCTGGACACAGTACTCCAGATGGGGCCTCACAAGAGCAGAGTAGAGGGGGACAATCACCTCCCTCTCCCTGCTGGCCACCCCTTTTTTAACACAGTCCGGGACATAGTTGGCCTTCCAGGCTGCAAGCACACACTGCTGGCTCATGTCCAGCTTCTTGTCCACCAGGACCCCCAAGTCCTTCTCTGCAGGGCTGCTCTCAAGGAGTTCTTCTCCCAGTCTATATAAGTACCTGGGATTGCCCTGGCCCAAGTGCAACACTTTGCACTTGCCTTGTTGAACCTCATTAGGTTCTGGTGGGCCCACTTCTCCAGCCTGTCCAGGTCCCTCTAGATGGCATCCCTTCCCTTTATTGTATCGACTGCACCACTCATCTTGGTGTTGTCCGCAAATTTTCTGAGGGTGCACTCATCTATGTCATTGATAAAGATGTTGAAGAGCACCAGTCCCAAGACAGACCCTTGAGGGACACCACTTGTGACCGGCCTCCACCCAGACATAGAGCCATTGACCACAACCCTTTGGCTATGACCAGCCAACCAATTCTTTATCCATTGAACAGTCCATTGTTCAAGGAAATTTACAATTTCCAAGGATATTAAAAAACTATATAAAATATAAAAATACAGGAAGAATCTAATTTGTCTTCTAATCTTCCCTAAACTGAAGAAATATGATTGATTCATGTGGTTAAAACAAGCAGCAAACACAAGGTTTAGTGCCTGGAGATTCTACAGGAGAAACTTGTCAGTTATGCTGGAGGAGCTCTCTTCCTAACAGATTTTGTTCTTTCTTGGAATTGTTAAATACTGCACACTGGCGCAAGTTATGTCACAATTCATCTTAAGTAACAGGTATCTAGAAGGAGCCAGTCCAGCAGTTTCCATCAGTAGAGTGAAAGAAAGCCGTATTTCTGTCTCACTTCATCTCCATCCATTAATTATAAACATATTAAACCACAAACTTAGTACGTCTTCTAAATTATAGGTAGCTATACTTTCTGGATATGTATTTTCTGGAATGTGACAGGTATACCGTAAGATAACTGTTAGCTTTTGATTGGCAAGTATTTATTGTATATAATGTAATGTACACCGTAGGTAATGGGTTGCCCTTCATGGTCCATCTATTCATAGGCTAGATAGGGTATGGCCAGCATTTTGGCCATGCCTTAACCAGATGCTGGCCCCAAAGAATAAACTAACTCTTTATAAGGGAAACAAAGTTGTTTCCACAACCACATCACTTTTAGTGCATCTGCTGGCCCTGACAACAATATTTTCACTAACCACAGAAACTGTGGTCTTTAGAAAGTATAGGAGCAGATCAGGGCTGATCACTTTGTAACTAGCCAATATTTGTATTTTGCATAAAGCATGACAGATCTTCAAATAAGAAGAAAGTTGCCCACTTAGCCAGACTGCTCACTCATCAAAACTCAAACTAGATTTTATAACTCTTGTATGTCAATATGAGTATCTCTTAAATTGTGCCAATCAGTGAGTGGTTTTTTTTAAGCTTTCATCTTAGACTCCCCTTCAAATGAAGTTCCACCACTAAGACAAATTATTGATGAGATATAATTTGATAGGCAAACTAAAAAATCACAGAATGGCTGAGGTTGGAAGAAACTTCTGGAGGTCATCTGGTCCGACCCCACTGCTCAAGTAGAGTCACCTAAAGCCAGTTGCCCAAGACCATGTCCAGATGGCTTTTGAGTATCTCCAAGGAGGGAGAGTTAATAATCTCTCTGGGCAATCTGCGCAGGTGGTCAGTTACCTTGACAATGAAAAAGTGTTTCTTGATGTTCAGATGGACCCTCCTGTGTTTCAGTTTGTGTCCATGGCCTCTTGTCCTGTCCCTGAGTACCACTGAAAAGAGCCTGCTTTCATCTTCTTAGCACCCTTCCTTCAGGTGCTTATATAAGTTGATAAGATCCCACTGAGCTTTCTTTTCTCTAGGCTGAACAGTCCCAGGTCCCTCAGCTTGTCCTCATAGGAGAGGTACCTCAGTCCTGAGACTGGATTAAACCTGTCCTTGGACTAAAGACCTAGGTGTTCAAGTTCCGTAGTAATTATGGAAGGTGCTGTATATGTCTATTACATGAATGACAACACTACTAGTCTTGACAGGGATTAGCAGCAGTTAATTTAGTAATTTAGACTTTACTGCCTTACTTAATATGCAGTTCAGTACACCACAGCTTGTCACTCTAATTTCAACAGAGGTCAAAGGTAAGGACTTCTTTTGAGTCTATGTTACATTTTCCTTTAGCCGTTGCTAGTAGCAATGCTAATAGCTCAACTGCTCAATGAAAGTAGCTCAACAGCTAAATGTTTTTAAGTGGTTATTTCATGTGCCAGTACAGTGTTTGCTGATTAAAGACCAGAGGACTAATGTAGACCTCTTCAGTACTAATAGACATTGTACGCTCTGTATGCTCTACCTTTATTTTGCATTACATTTCTTCATGCCACCCCCATGAGCTACTACTTTTTTGCATTGAAAACAGAAGTTAACTGGATAACATACTTCCTCTTTTCCACCTTTGGCTTCATGGAAGTAGTACAACACATAAAATGCATTCTTATTTAGGCAGACATCATATAAGCAGTCTATATTCTCCCACAGCTCTTTGTAATTCCCTGCTGATAGAGGAATTGAACATGAATGCATTGATATGACAGTTGCTGAACCACTATACACAGCCTAACACAAACCCATACAGCAAGAGCAACTGGAGGCAGATGTAGAAAAACTCTGGCAGGGATTGCCAGTAGCTGGCCTTTATTGACTACTGTCTCACTCTGAATGAGAAATGGAGATCAGACTACAGCAATGAAATTATAGACACAGCAAAGGCAGGGAGTCAATAGAGGAATTTGAAGAGATGGAGCTTGAAGTCAAACAAAAGCTGCAAGAGGGAGGTAAAAAAAGATAATGGGAGAGAGCATACTTTTATCTGTTACATGTCAGAATGTCAGAAATGTCAGAAACAAAGCATTCTTACTTTTGCGTCTTCAAATATGAAAATCTTCCCTCATTATTCAATGTGAAATGTAGTCAATATAAGGACATGTATCCAGAGTTGTCTGATTTCCACCTATGTTTGAACACTTAGGAGTGGTGTAAGGACATCTTTAGACAAGCTTTACTTTCTTCCAATAGACAATTGTCTTCTATCTCTATCCATGGCACATCATCACCACTTCTGTAGCCTTCTGTTGCCTTTTCTACACCTGCTTCCAAGAAATCTGTTCTAAAATACCCATAATATTCTCGTTCACCAAAAAGATCCACAAAAAGTACCAATAGTTATTTTTTGCTAAAGTTACACAGCTTATATATGCAGGTTTACAGTCAAGTTTGTCCAACCTATTTAAGACAGACATTGGGTCCATAGCTTATTAAAATTTAATACTAACTTAATTCCTTTGAGAGTCAAAATTAAATGTATTACAGCAAATAGAAAGTTCATAACCTTCAACTCATTTTCAAGTTGTAGGTAACTATCTTGGACAATATGAAGCAAACATTTCAGCCAAACAGCTGCCCACAGTATGCTCTGCTTGGCCAGACTAAATGTAGGACAAAACTTTCTTTAATTATTTAATGCTGAGAAAATTTCAAGCATCGTAGAGATGAATGTGGTTTATACAGATAAATACCCATGAGAAAAGGCTTCTGAATATAGGTAAAAGAGCAAATGTGAGCTGACAGAGTACCTTTAAACGTACCATCACAAACCAATAATCTTACTGCAGCCATTACATAAAAATCACCAAATAATTCAGACAGTTCAGTAGTTGAGGTAACATTCTCCACCAGCTCAAATGTGAGATGATACCTGGATCACTGCTTCCTTTGACTAATTCCCTAAGAAATTATCCTACAGTAATCCAATTTTGTAAATTAATGAGCATATGAAGTTTGGGCTTGCACAGGTTTTAGCACTTATTTAGAGGTCTGCATTGCAGGCTCCTCGCACACATTAGGAGAATATGAAGGTGTATAAAATCAAGATACTTCACAGGTACATAAATTGAGGAGACTACTTCATGGGGTGACTCACACTCCAACTGAAACAACTACAGCTAAGTGGCAAGAGAAATAGACAAAAATGTGGCACACCCTTTGGCATACCTCACTTATTTGGAAGCACGTTGCATTGCCATGAGTTAATAAAATCTGCTCTAAACTTAGTGGGGTGAACAGGAAGGTTGGTATATCTTGTGTTAGAACATATGACAGGCATGGAGTTGCAGCTATAGAAACACTTGCATCGAGCAGAAGCACACCCATACTTAGGAATTATATCCCTTCCACAAAAAGCCTTTACTTGGTATAGGTGTCCTGAAGGCAAATGACAATGTAATGTGATCCAAGTAAGAGGTACAAATTAGATAACATAGATGTATGATGTATGTTAAGTTTGCATATATGTGTGGCATAATTAAATAGGGCCTGTGTTTCAGTTTTGGGTTCCTTGTTTTGAAATTATGTCTCTGTCCCTAAGAAAGGATAGTAGATTATGATAATTGTGTCTTTTATGTCTGATGTACACCAAGTATTTAAAAGTACACTCACAAAATGGATCACCATGAATGGTTCTCTAAAGGAAGCTGTTTCGTGAATGAAGAAATCTCATGACCAGCTAGATGTTCATAAGGAGGGAACTAAGGGGGCCTATTGTGGACTATTAACTCACTTAGAAACTGTCGTTTAAAATGTGTGTCAAAGTTCACTTAGAATATGAATGGTTTTGTTTTATTGAGGAGTTGGGTAGATTGCAATAAAAATAAACTAATAATAACATAAACATGACAGAGAATAGACAAGCTAAGTGACCACAGTTTGAGCTTCCCTTCGCTGTCCTAATGAGGTGCTTTAATTCTGATAACAAAGGTCAGTGATAACGTCGAACTCATTCTTTTCTTGCTTACTCTAATGACATTGTTAATTTCTCTAATAATAACAAACAAAACTTGATGTCTTTCTCTGTGGTAATTGTTTCCAATAAACCAATAAAATTGCAATCCAGGCTTCCCAATACCTTCACCTTCCAGATTTATACAGCATTTTGTTTGCCGACTAGCTTTATATCACTACAGTTTTGAAAAGCAGACAGTAGCTCTAAGTGATGGCAATAACTTTGTAGGAGCAGGTTTTGAGCTTCGTTTACTCTCTTACCTTTCTCTGCTCCCTGCTATTGCTAATCCTTTATATTCCAGGGCTAACAGATATTCTTTTCTGGAGCAGTGAAGAGCACAGAGTATATACAAAAATACATTGCAATGTTAATACTTGTAGTATCTTGTCATTCACACACCCAAATCTACAAAACTGATCAGGGAACTATTGATATAAACTGCATGTTCCTGAATTTGCTGGATTGTATCAAATGTATGTTTATGTTATTATTTAAGGATGTCAAGTAGATAATTTAAACCACAAAGGATGTCATGACAGTCTGTAAACAGAACATATTTAAATGCCTTGTTTCACCCAGGTAAAATGCTGACGTGATTTTGCTTAGAAAAAAAGTCACTGATGTGTCAGAAACACATTTTTAAAAACTCAGAAACTTCTAAAAGCTTAAAATGCATCTTAACTCTTTTTGTCTGCTATGCTTGGATATACAGGGAGAGAAGCCACCCTAAACAGTATGCAGCTTTTATCCCTATAGTCCAGGATGTGTTTGTTATACTTCCAATGTCGGTTTAGTGTCCCATCATATTTGTCTAATTCCACTGCAGCCATTGGTAATCCAGTTTGTTATTCTGTTCTGGCTTAAACAGGGGATGTTACTGAACCTTAGATGTAAACCCAGTAAAGGCAATGGAAATGAAAGCAGTGGTGAAACCTTCAAACACCTAGAGGGGGGTCTAAAATAGGCTGAAGGGAAGATCATAAAATATTAAAATTAAAGAAAATGAAGGGAAAAACTTTTTTTAAAAAATACCTTTTTAGGTTTAAATATTATGGTATAACAACCTAAAATCCTAAAAAAAAAAAAAAAAAAAGTATTTACTTAGTAAATAATAGTAAATAACACATAGAAGTTCTGATTAAGCATCTTGAAATTCTGATAAATTTATTTTATCAAATTATCCAAGCACTATTTTGAAGTAAATCATGTTAACTGTTATTTTATAAAAAGAAAGTGTTAGATCCATAAGCACTTAACATTTCATGCACAAATCATAACACTAATGTTGCAGGCAAGGCGTGACTACTGTTTATTATTGCATTTTTTCTTTTAAGGAACCATGAAAGCAGCAATGCCAAGTAAGGTGGTGACTTTTGACCACAGAACTCCAAACAACAATAACCTGTGGGCTGAGAGAAAATATGTATTGCAGTATGATCCCCGGTGGATAGTAGTGCACATAATGAAAGTACTAGACATAAAATGTTAGGAGTATAAAAACTTGACTAGCTGTTTGAAATACGGCCATGGGGAAACATGGAACAAGAATGACACCTAGTGGTCCTATAGTCTTTCCATCAGGGAGGTTTTTTGTTTCTCGTCTTCATTTGCATATGTGCAGTCATATGTGAACACACCCACGTTTGTGTTTTTTCAGTCTTACCATTGATACTACTTTTAACACTGCTAAAACAGGTGTTCTTCATCCCCATGCAGTCCCTGACTCAGCTTGTAATGTAAGGAGGCAATCTATAAATACAAAGTAAAGGAGACATGTTCTTAAATTTGTTCAAGTTATATTCCTTGAGTCTGACAGTCATCTGCAAAATGCTGGTGTACAACAGCATGTGTATATACTTCTTCGACTTTTTTGATTCAGTAAACACCTATATTTATAATCCACACTGACCCCCCCAGATTTGCTTTGGTGAGATGCCTCATTTCTTTAAGACATTCCTAGACGGAGATACATTAGAAAGAGAAAAAATATTTTTGGACTTTGGCTAAAGAGGGGTATTCCATTGTTTGAAAAAGACTGAGAGGCAGATTTGTGGAGAAACAGCAAACGGAACTAGCACCTGTGTGTAGATGAAAGTATTGAAAGAAAATTCCCAGGCATAATTAAAATAAATTAGCATCTGTTCTTTTTAAAAGCTGTTCCTGACATAGATGTTTTCTAATGCTTGGTTTCATTTAAAAATTAATAGCATTGTCATGTTCTCTTTACCTTGAAAGAATCAAATGCAAAATATTGTAAAAATGGTTATTCATGAACAAGTAAAGAGGAAAAGACAGCATTTCAGAAAACGTGCACCTTAAATAGACAGTAATGCTTTCATTGCTCCCTCAAATGTTCTGCCCTGTGCTCTCCTCACAAATACATTCATATTTTTGATTGACAAAAACCTACATAGATACGAATCAAAACCATTTTATGTTAATTTATATGAAGATGTAATGATATTCTACTGCATATTTTTCTGCTTCTGGATCTATTTCTGTACCACTAGTAATAAAAAAGCATTGCTTCTTTCAAAGGTCTAATTACAAACCTCTAGAGAAAACAGTGCAGTGGAATTTAAACATTGTCATGGTCACTGACCTCAAGCTGAACAGAGAAAGAAAATCTGATACAGTCCTTCACTTTACTTCTAAGTGCAGTTGAAAACCAACATCTAATATTGGTTATATTTATTTACATGCCATGCTACAGTGCAGTAGCAAGACCTAAGAAAATACCCAGATTAAATCGAGACAGATAAAATATACTTTGCCCTTCATGCTCCTATCTGTGGGAGCCACGCTTGAGAACTGCTGAGCTTTCCTATAATACAGATAACAAAGAGTTTGCTTTACATGGAAAACGTGATGGGCTGCTAGCTAGGTGTGTTAATATACTGGCCATTTCATTGGTGATGCATGCAGGTTCCTGGAAAATACTGGGTTTTGTGTCAACAAAACTGTGGCCTAATCTGAGTCCTACTTGTGAAATTCTCTTGAATGCTGCTGGTAGACTTGATCAGGAAGACAGCTTTCAATAATGGACAACAAGACAGGGTTTCTATGATTCACATCTGAAGGGGGGAGCTTCTACACGCCCTGTTGAAAGGTTTTATTGCTGTGTTAGAGCTGTAATTCATTTTATAGCAATGAATTTATTCAATGAATGCAGCAAGATTTTCCTCTTCTTTTTCAAGAAAAATTTGAGTAATCTGATTAAGTTCCTGCAGTAAAATGTAGGATTTTGTGGATAGGTTTCTGATATCTGTTTGGACAGAGACTAAATCTAAATTTCTTAGTGACTTAAGTTCTCCACCTGTAAAATGGAGAAAGTTATTTCTTTCTACTCCCATTTATTCACCTCTGCATGTTTAGGTTACAAACTCTTTCAGGTAAAGCCTGTATTGATTTCTCTGAATGTATAGAGTTTAGCAGCAACAGAGAGTTGGTTCTGCTCAGGGCAACACAAATATCTCAGACTGATTAGGATTAGAAAACCATGCCAGTTGCCTAACATCTCAGGTCACAGGAGCCTGACTTGTCTGTTGTCCCATCCTTCACTTGCAGATGTGTATTTGAGTCTATCACACCTCTATTCTTTTGCACTGAAATTGATGGGGTTTTACATGTCCTAAAGAAGGCAGCAGATGTTATAGACTTTTCTACAGGCTACCTTAGTTGTATCTTTGCTAGTGGACTAGAAAGTGCTAGGGAACATTCCCAAACATGGGACTCTATGATGTATTGGGATAGATTGCCAGAAGAGTTCCTTGCACAGCTCTGGGCTAAGCAATTGTCTGTGTTCCAAGCAATGCCTGGGCACAGTTCCAGTTCTACAGTTTTCTTTTGTAAAGTCTTCAGTGGCAGTGGCAGGATATAAAAGAAGCAACAGCAAAATGTGTATGGTGTGGTCAGTGTTTAATATGACCATAGTGAATGGTCACCAGCAAAAGAAATTAATAATCTCTCTTTTCTCCTAAACACTGTAACGTCTGGATGCCTATTTGCAGCACACATTTCTGAAGATACTTGGCCTACAAATTGAACAGGACATCTTGTAAGAAATTTCTCTCTGAAACTTTCCTTAAGCTTCTAGTTTATGGTTACTTCATTTAGGCTGGTTTTACAAATACTTACTACATCCTTCAGAGGCAATAGGGATATATTTTGAAATTAAAAGAAAGAAGAAAGCAAAGGGAGACTGTCTAATTTTTCGTACCTGTAGAATCTTAATTTAAATGATGTCTAAATCAATAATTCATAGCAAATACATTATATGATAAATGAAGTATCATTTTTTATTATGCATTTTTGTATTATGTTATTATTTGTATTACAAATATACATTGTTTATACTCTCAGTGTAACTGTTCTTAAAAGGATAGAGAAAACAGCTGGAGTTTTACTATCTCTGGGACAGCGAGCAGAAAGGCAATATTTTAAATATGTTTAAAATATTGGGTTTGAGTCCTGTAAATACTGTTTAAGTTATCATCCCTAAAAGAAATTTGCTACCACAGTATTTAGAAGCCAGCTGCAGAGTAGAAATTGAAGACCTTAGTGTAAGCCCATGAAAATTACTTCAGTGCAACTGCATCACTTTACTTGCAGCTCATATATACGCACAAGAAGTCTTAGCATACATGTTAGATCTTTGTCTGGCTCACTTAATTTCCTCTGTACCAAGTGTATTACAAGGAGAAACTGGACCCTGCCCTTTGCTGTCAGTCTCCTCTATTTCCTACTTTCTGTTCATTGATAGAAATGTGAGATTATTGTCCCTCTGTGAATAAGTCTCAGATTGCCTCTCTTTGTGGATTTGTGCTAGAAAAGCATCATGCCCTGAATGTTCATTTGAAATACATAATTAAAAAGAGGTGCACAAAGTAAAACAACTCATTTGAACAAATATTCACGTTAATCCTTTTGTGATGTTCACCCTACACCATCTTCAAGTCTGGAGTGAAGGTTCAGGTCATTTCTTGTTCTGTCCCCACACAAAATAACAAAAAATTCCAATTTCTGTTACAGTGTGTGTGCATAAAATCCACTTTAACAGGTGAAATAGCTAGAATTTGAAATGTATATCCCTAACCTACCCAGGTGAGTCTTCATATGACTTGCTTGCTCAGGAAAGTGAAGAGACTATTTCACCACACTCAGAGTATGTTGAAGGAATTAAACAGTAAAAGCAAAATAAGACTCTATCAGACAGTTTTATCCGCTCCAAGGCTTTCTGGCTCTCCATGCAATGAATCTTGCTTGGAAAAGCATGGCCCCAGGACCTGTAATTAAGGACTGTTAAATGCTCAGCAAATGGTCACAGCATCAAATAGAAGGAAGAGGAGAGATGAGAGGAGAGAAGGAAACCTTGCATATCAGGCTAGCGTAAGGGCAAAATTTAAGCTCTTACTTTATCACCTTCCCTCTATGCAGATGACTGCTGTAAGAAATCCCTTCTGAAAAGTGACTTTTCCAGGAAGATAACAATAAGTGACAGTTTAGAAGAGGGAACAAGTTACTGAACCTTAATAGTTTGTTGCCTGGGTAAGGCTTGTGTTGTTTCCTTTTTGCTTCATTTGTTCTCGCTTTTATTACAACCCCTCAAGGTCTGGAAATGGGTGTCTTCAATTACAAGTTATTTAAATCAGCTGTTCCAGTAACATATTTGCTATTTTGACCAACTTCTGAATGCTAATTAGAACATTCTTCCTACTGCTTTTCTCCTTAGGAGCTAGAAACTCAGCTGTGTAAATCAGCTTTTGATGATGTACACAGTGGTATGTTTGACTCTGAACATTTAAAAAGAACGAGACGTTGCAGCAGCATATTTACCATAACAGTATTTGACTTCCCTTTCTAAACAGTAACAAAGAAAGGCGGAGGGAGAACAGATAGCTTTGTACCTAGAAGATTAGACTGCAGTTCAGGAGGTCGGTTATTTTGAATCAGTTTTTTCTGAATGAGTTTCTTAAAAGACTAGGTCAGTTCTTTTTCCACAACACATTTCCTGTTTAACAATTAAATCCCAGTTCCTTACCTGAAAAATAGAAAACAAATTTTCCTACCACACCAAAATTATTTAAGGCTGTTTCTAAAGCCTTCATCACCCTCCTCATAAATGATCTGAGTATTTTTATTTTTTTTATTTTTAAACAGTGGGATATCTACAGGAGAATGAGTCATATTTTCATCGGCACTTTCCATTCTACCTCTTTCCCAAATGAATTTTCTTCATAATTACATTGTGTAGGATACTAAACAGTAGCCAAACCTACTGCACCAACAGGATGGACCTGTTGACACCAACATGATTTCTTCTCTCAGCTCACTGAAACAAATTTTCCAGTCTTCAAGTTACAGAGTGGTCTGCTAGGTGTGAAGGTGCTGCGGTTCCTGGTGCCCCGGTCCAGCCTGCAGTGAGACTGAGCACACACACTCTATGTACACGATATACACACTCTGTACAAAAACAGCCAACCACCAACAAATCAACCCCAACATGAAAACAGTGCCTTTAGAGCTGACACCACAAACAGCACTCACATCAATTTGAACTAGCCTGATCAGGATCAGAACTAAATGGAAGAGTATCAAATGGCCCCATCTTGTTCTCACTTGACAGCTACCCAGACTCAAAGATTGCTAGCAGATCTCACACCCTCCACACACACATACTTACGCAGGGCCCTCTGTAGCTGGCCCCAGTAGCCAGCCCCCTGGTCTCGTGTCATACTAACTGGCTAGTGTAGCTTGATGTTTGCTGCTGTCTCACAGACACACATAGACCTCTCCAGTAGCTGGCACATAGACCTGGGGTCTCCCCAGCATCTCCCAGACAGCTTGAATTACTTGTCAGCTTGCCCGCCTTGAAGTTTGCAAGCTTCTCGTCCACAAATGTGCATACATGGAGCAGAGAGTACATTCACGCAGAAAAATGTCTAATGAACTTACCAGCTACCTGCTTAGATGTGACTAGCCACTTTTATTCCTCTTTCTCTCTGTTTGTTCCCTCCAGATCCACCATTTCTCTGCCCATGCCTCTTCTCAAATAAACAGCCTACCTTGGATTACTTTTTTTACATTCGTCCCAGTCTTGCTACATCCACACCCAAAGCTATAGTTTCTGAAGGACTGAAGAGATGACTACAGGTTTGTCTATTTTAATGTTTTGTGATGGTGAAACTTCCTTAGAAGGAAGACTTACAGTCTTGTTTGGTCTGTACCTGGATGCTTGTCAGTATCTGTATTCTACTCTGTAGAAGTTTATCTGGGCAAAGAACTGTGAGGTTTATCTCATTTCTGTGCATAATTTGAAACTAACCAGGCATTAGATGTCAAGAACAAATCAAAAGTAATTCAAAATTTACTCAAAAGTTATGATGATAAGACTAAATATTCAAGAGGAGGCAGTATCAGACTGAAAGCAATGTCAAGATTTTAGGGTTTATTTCATTAGTTAAACATTTTGAATATCAAAAATCACAAGCTTTTGCAGCCTGTCACTTCCCTTGATATAACTGGATATCTTTCAAAGCCAACATTAACCCCAAGCTGATTCTGAATTAGAATAAGAATTATAACTTCACATGGACAACCGAGACTTGGTTGGATACCACTGCAGGGATCCAAATGGATATCTACAGTTTGTTCTGAGGGAATATAAAAAGAGCTTGAGCACCTCCCCTGTGAGGACAGGCTGAGAGAGTTGGGGTTGTTCAGCCTGGAGAAAAGGAGGCTCTGAGGAGACTTAATAGCAGCCTGTCCGTAACTGAAGGGGGCTACAGGAGAGATGGGGAGGCACTCTTTATCAGGGAGTGTAGTGAGAGGACAAGGGGTAATGGGTATAAGCTGAAAGACGGCAGATTTAGACTAGACATTAGGAATAAATTTTTCACTGTGAGGGTGGTGAGACACTGGAACAGGTTGCCCAGAGAAGCTGTGGTTGCCCCATCCCTGGAGGTGTTCAAGGCCAGGCTGGATGAGGCTTTGAGCAACCTGGGCTAGTGGAGGGTGTCCCTGCCCATGGCAGGGGGGTTGGAACTAGATGATCTTTAAGGTCCTTTCCAACCCAAACTGTTCTATGATTCTACAGTGGTATAATTACAGTCTTTGTAATAATTTTGTTCTTGCATTTCAGATTTCGGCACTCCTGAAGAGATCTCAGGTGTGTCACATTTCAGAGCATTCTTCATTGCTCGTTGTTTCCTCTCAGGACTTGTAAAAGAGTGGATTCGTAAGTATGAAGTAAAGAATAGCAGGTTGAGGGTTTTAGGGGTCTTTTTGCACGAGTAGTTCAGTAGGCATCATATTTGGTGATTCTAGTCTGGTAATTGTGTATGTTACTGTCTGCAGAGGTATACAGTGCTAGGGACAGGTGCTTCAAATTCAATGGGAATAAACAAAGGAAAAGGATTTTTTGGCACTGTGTATTTATGTGACTATTGACATCAGGTTAGAGGAAGCAGCATACTAGTACAATGATTTCCACTTAATGTGATCACAAGCTAATTTGATCCTCCTTGTTATTTGATTTGATCTCCAGGAAATAAATAATTTCCATTGATTCTTATTGTGGATTCTTATTGCTTATTTTGTTCACGTCCACTACAGTTAATACTAAATAATTCAATCAACATTTATTGAATCTGCCATGGAAAAGGGTAGAGTAATCATGTTGTTTACAACATAAAAATAGACTTCTAGCATGTTTCTTTTCTACTCTCCTTTTCAGTTTTCCTGCAGCAGTAGATAATGACATGAAATTAGTAGTTACCTTTGACAGAAGCTGGAAATTCACATTTTATGGCACCTGCAGCACGGCCAAGCACACGTTAAAAATAAAAATGTAAAAAGCTATTAGCATGTTTCTGCTCTCATTTGTACTGATGTATAAGAATCCACACTGCTGAAGTCAGGCAAGTTACACTTGCATGAAAGCAATCAAGCCAACAGATTACACCCTCACTCTATCTTAACATTAGGTAATGGGTGCCTACAGAATCTTGTGTTTAAATGTAAATTTCAATAGCTTTGTTTTCTCAGATCATTTTAGTCGCTCTCCTAAATCATCCTCCTTTGGATAAATCATCCACTTACCTAATAGGATACAAGTAAGGTGAAAGCAAAGGTACTAAATAGCCAGGCTGCGCTGAGAATTCAGTTGAGTCAGTGGCTATGAAAAGTGCAGGTGGCAAAAATTAAGTTAATGATGATGGGAGCATTCATAAGTCTTTTGAGCCACTAATGCAAAGGGATTTTACACTAGCTACTGCTATTAACATGAAGGGAAGCCTTGGAGGTGATTCTATGGCTCATTGACCAGTGACCACATTCCTTAAGCACGAATTGTGAAAACATGATCTTCTTAAACACAAATACTTTCTACATTTTTGCCTCAAAATGTGGGATCCCAAACAAGTTCCCCTATTGAGCAAGGGACAAATAGGGCTGGGTTTTATTTTGCTTTTCAGTGTTGTGACAGGCCTTTTAATGAAGACACCAGTATAAAATCAAACAGCAACTCAATGGAGCTGAAAATATTTCGTATGAAAATAACTGCTTCTAATTGAATATCTGCTCTAGTTTTGTAATGCTTCGTTTTTATGGGCAAGCACTCAAAGATAGTAGATATTTTTTGCAGCATGACCAAGATGTTTTTGTTATATTTATAATTAATTACCATTTTATTATAAGGAGTTGCTGTGTATTTTATCATAAATAGTCCATATATATGTTGCAGATTATTGAACTGTAAAATACAAGACTGCATAAAAAATCTAAAGCTTGATGTATTTACATTTTATAACATTATTTTAGTAAAGGAATAAATATAAAGAAATGCCTGAGAATGATTACTGCTTTCATTTCTGTGCTAAGGACCTGCCGTATATTTTATTCTAGAATGTTTCCTGCTCCAATGAATATGGGAAATCCCATCATATAAGTCTTCCTTTTATAAAATTTCTTGGAAATAGATGGTCATTTTAGTGAAATGCAAATGATAGTGCTAAATAGTGAGATGGAAAGGAACGTTTTCATATGTCTAAGTAGTCTTATATCATGTAACTCGAATTACAGTATGCGTATCTCAATGCAAGTTAAATTCCAGTAGTTTCTCCCATATGTCTCTACAATTGTCTAATATTTTATAACTTTCACTTCTAAAAGCTATGTAAGAATTGTCTTTCATCAGTCTATCAAAATGGACATTCATATATAGTTATATCATGGGAGATCTTATGCTGAGATGGTTATTTTACAACCAAACGTTTTAATTACTCAGATGTTTAAGTCAGCATAAAAGCTAATTTGTGTTTCATGTAGAGACTGGAAGACATCAGCGTCCCAGTCTGGAAGAGATCAATGTTCCAGTCTCTGGTTCTAAAGCCCATAAACTGACTTCTCTACAAGGTGCATCAGAGAGTACCTACGGACTATATTTTCTCCATGCTGCGTAAGAAGAAAACTTGTGAGAGGCAAGATATTCTGACCGGATGGGAATTGTTTCCCATCCCTGCATTTGGACAAATCCATAAGCAACATATGCCTTTTCTTAGACAGAATACTGTTCCAACAGCTCAGGGCAATAGTCCATTTTGACTAGCGTCAGATCTCCAATGGTAGCCAGTCTCTGCTGATTCAGAAGAAACCAGCAAAAAATAAAATAAGGAGCATCGATTACTATTTCTCCCCATTATTTATAAAGGGATCCTAAGGTGACAGGCTCAGATGTAGGTAAGTATATTTTGTAGGTGGATGAAGTCTATACACCATGACTACAGAAGTTCAGGAAAACAATGTGCCAAAATCCTGGATTAGTGCAATTTATTTTGTACTTCAAGAATGGCTGGCTTTATTGTAACACTTTGATATTTTTGTGTAAAAGATCCTGTAGTGAAATCCATCTCACAATGTCAGTGCAGTGGCTGTGGCTGTTCACGTTCTTGCACAGAAGAGAAAAACACAGGCAAGATAACTCCAGTCCAGTTCATTCCATGTAATTTCTGGTATTAAATGCAGGTCTTAGAAGGGCTACAGCATCTTCTGGAGAGAAGAGAAATTTACCACTTTCTATTGTCTACAGGAATCTAGGGTGACTAAATCCTTAAACATATGTATTTCAGTTAGATGCCTCAAGTTAGGAGAGAGGAACCTGGGCTTCTGTGTCTTTGTAGAAATCGGTGAACTCTTTTCACAGAAGCCATGAATAAGAAACAATGAGTCATACAAATTCAGTGAGATATTAACCGTATACTGGGAAAATGTAATAGCAATGCTGTTTTCCTTACAGGCATGTTACAGTACCCTCATTAGAGTAAACTCTAGAAATTCAAAGAAAAGAGAGCAATAAGAGCACATTTGAATGAACCAGCACTGATCAAGCAATATGTAAAGGAAACCATGAAAAAAGACACAGTCAGTTTAAATGACTAATGACTGAAAATTGTGTATCAGACTGAGGGATAAACATACAAATAAAATTTCCTTTGAAATTGATTGAAAAGCCGGTTCAGTATTACTGCAGAAAATTCATAAACTTCTAGTTACCTTCACAGAATCACAGAATGTTAGAGA
>NW_010133465.1:0-9117 GCF_000699245.1 Pterocles gutturalis | reverse complement strand
CAATCCATCTCACTATCCCATCATCCAGATTGCACTTCATATTACAATACACAAAAAGAAATTATATGTGCAATAAACAGGAACAACAGCCAGATAAATATGTGCTTCCCAGTTCTTTTTCTTAAGTAATGCATATTAAAATCATAATCAAGAAAATGGGAACATTCGAAGCCATTGTTTTGAATTATACCTTTAATACAGTGAGTTGAATTTAACTCCATCTAAAAACTCACCCCAAAAAATCTTAGTTTTCCTTCAGCCAGCAATAAACCTAAAGTAGTATTTTGACATCCGTTAAGCCTGAACAAATTGAACTGAACCGCAAAATTTGCTGGTTGCTATTTACATGCACATAAAACAATATAAGTCAAATACAGAACAAGGTGGGGGAGGGTGGGATACAAAAACTTGTTTACTACTTTATGTTTGTGGCATGTCAAAAATTTTTGTTAGTCTTTTCACACAGTATTCAAAAAGGCTTCCCCATACTGTACTGAGTAACACAAATAGCCATAGCTTCATGAAATGCTACACGCACAGGTTCTTTTAGTATCACTCAGATTTATTTTTTTTTATTCATTACCTGACCACAGGAAGACCTCCTCCCAAATCTCAATATGTACTCATTTCTAACTTTCTGTTAGAAAAGTGAACAAAAAAATTACACTTAAAATGTAAACATTATGTCAAGGTTATTTAGAACCAAAGATAACGTTAAAGTTTCCTATACAGATTCTATACAGAAAAGCTCATGGACTTGGCTCTCCAGATAATTTATTTTTATGATGAACTACACATGACCCAGCAGAGTTCCTTGAGCAGGATAAGGCGAATTCTTGCAATACACTCTTCCTATTATGAAAAATAACCATATATTCCTGTTTTCTATTCCCTCGTGGAGTTGCAAATTCACAAACACACTGCTTCTCTTTTCCCAGTAGACTTTCATTTTTCTAAAAGTGAGTGTTGAAGAGCCTTGACAACAGGAAATTTAATTACAGTTTATTGATTGGGTCACCTCTCCATTGGTTCTTCTTCAATATACCATACTTCAATACATATCCAATAACTTTTTTCATGGTTTCTCCAGATTTCCTTGGTACAGAAATTAAACTTACAGATCTTTTGCCTCAAAGGCCAGTTTTGGAATTCTTTTAAAACCATGTTCTATTACATATGCTACCTTCTATTTTTCTGGTACAGAGACCAATATAAGCAACAGTTACCCAACAGACTCATTCTATATATACATATGAATAGGATTTGGTCCTAGTACAGCACTACAGCCAGCTAAGATAAAGTTATACCCTACAAAAGAAGCCCTCACACCACCAGGGAGTAGCGTGGGCCATCTTTTCACTGTTCTGTTGAGGAAGCTTTCCCACATACAACAAGGCTTTTGGAAGAGTTTGGCATAAGCTTTTTTCCTCACGTCTTTTTGTTTCTTTGCTTGTTTGTTAGTTGATTTGGGGCATTTTACTGCTTTAACTGTTATGCTTTCTCTTCTCTCCTGCCCTATTCTCTCAGATTTTCTCTGCTTGACAAAAAGTGTATTATAGACCAAAATCACTGAACACTAGGATACAAATAAAAAGGTATGAAACCTAAAAAAACATTGCAATCACACACTATCAAAGCATTCTTTACATATTCACAGTTCTGATGATTCTAGAAATGAAGATCATCTTAAAATGTTCAGGAAACCATTATCAAAAATAAAATGAAGGGGAGGCAGAAATCAATTTATTCTGCCAATAAAGGAAGAAAAAAATTAAGTTTCCCCAAATACTTGGCATGGCAACCAGTTTTACCAAAAATGATCCCAAAAGAATTCTCATACTTGATATTAAAAAATAAAACAAAACAAAATATTAGCAATGACCTGGTTCTTAGCTTGTCTTCCCTGCTTGCTTAGGAAAAACATGTTTTTATAGTTCATTCCTTAATCTTGTGTAAACAAATTACAGGTGGGGAATGATTTAAAAAAAAATAAATAAATAAAAAAAACAAAACACCACACACAACAGAAAAACCCAGAACCCTCTCCAGAATTTGACTACATGAACTGGCCCAGAGGAATAGGAGGAAAAAAAGGCAAAATCCTTCTTGCTTTGAAGAACCTTGAACAAGCAGTTACACTGCACAATTTATCTGCTCAAAGATTCATAAACACAACAATCCTTCTAGATCAAAGAAACACTTGATCACTCACCATAACAGGCCAGGAATTAGACTGAAATCAAAAGAACTTATAACATTAAGAGTAACAGAACTAATTGCATTTCAGAAAAAATACTGCAGGTGTTTACAAAAAAGAAAACAGGAAAAGGCATTTTTATGCTATGCCTGCTAAAAATAAAATAGATTAAAAATGTGAAAAATATAAAGCTTTCCTGGACGCATATGGGCACATACATGCTTTCAAGGTCACGAAAGAAGCAGCACAGATGAAGATCCTGTCGAAAGACATGACACTAACAGAAGTAGCTGGCAATGACTTAGTGAGTGTCCACAGGGAAAGGAGACTTGGAAGAAGCACACGTGTATGGAAGTACTAAACCGCAAAGTTCTGATCGTTTTGTATTTCAAATTATCAGTTAGTTAGTTCTTCTGATGCTTCTTTACAGTCTGAGTCTCATTACATACAGAGCTGGAGAAAATCCACAGATTTTAGGAACTCATTCAGAACCTACTGATTATATTTGCCATGCACTAAGAAAAGATCTCATGCTCTCTGCAGTCGCCTCTTTCTCCAGATAATATGTTTACAACCGTTACTAAATTATGAAGACGATGAAAAGGAATAAATTAAATGCAGGCAACAAGCAGTCCTTCAATAGAAGGCAAATGGGAAAAACCCTCAAGGCCAAACTTGAGGGATTTGCAGAGTTCAAGCCTGAAAGATCGTTGCTCCAAAAGGCATGTGGAAGAAATAAAAGCAGAGTGAGGGGTGGAGAGCGGATGTTATTACGATACTCTCTGAAGCCATTAGAATGCACGAACTGCATTCCACTTATCTCCTGAACAGAGCAGAGTTTTCCTTTCTCTTGATCTTGCTCCTATGCTCCCTACTCTAGTGAGACATCAAAATAATAATCCATTCTAATATACGTTGCTCTAAAATGCTCCAAACTCATTTGACACTGGCTACATCCTAGCAACATTCCCTGGAACACTGCTATTGTACTGAACAGCCAAAATTACATATAAGCTACTAGCTGGAAAATCTAGGGATCAGTTGAATAGTTCTGATTTAGCGATTTTGTAATATGTTCAGAGCACAGGTACATGCCACTACCTTTGACTTAAAGCATATGCTTCAGAACAGAAGCAGTTTTCAGAAACATACCATTTCAAATCTGTTGTGAAGCACTGATGTAGAATGAAGGTTCGATTTTCAGTTTTTGCAAAATACCTTCAGAAGTATCCACATTAATTAACTTTTCCCTCCAACAGAACTTCAGGTTCATAATTTCATATTATAAACACATTTAAAGAACTATCTGCTAATTCAAAGCAACAATTAGCTATATGTAAATTAGTTTTCTGTAATGTTCCAGGAAAATCAGGAAACAACATTATAAAACAGTAAGAAAACATGGAAATCAGCAGACTGAAAACGTCTAGATGATTTGTTGAATGGAACCCGTGGGACAAAATTAGTATAAGCATCTTTAATCTGGATGTTAATTTAAAACAGCGATGGTTTAGTAACAGAGGAATACAAACCTCATAAAATATTTTGATCAGAATAACTTAAGAGCCTATTCTAATAGTATTGCTACACTAAGAAAAGCTTAATTTCAGCAAGCATCAGTTGTCATACTGCTTCTAATAGTGGCACATTACAGCACATACACACACTTGTTTTTGCAAACATTCTGGCTCCTGTTCACAAAATCATGTAAGCACAGAAAGGTGCACAATATGGTTGACATTCCAGAGCCTTCTTTATCACTGCCTAAGATATGATTAATAGATTGTTTTACAACATTCTGTGGGATGCTAATCACAGCATTTGGGGCATTATAAAAACTTAAGAGTCCACTTCCCACATCTCCACTCATTGCTTTTCAGTGTGCCCTTTTTAAAATACCTGTTGGCTCACCACACCCATTTTCATTGTGCCACCCTCCAGAAGAAACATGAAGTTTTCTCAGATGAGCATTATGCACATGTAACAATAGCACACAATCTTTCTGTTTTTGTTTGATTTCAACTACTACCAAATCACGCTGAAATGAAGACAAGACAATCAAGGAGAAAGGATGCATGATACAGATGGTGCATAAAAATCACCAACTGCTGCAAGGTTTCACTGAGCAGCTGCACAATGCTGAGTGGTGCTTTGGGCCTGTGAAAAAAAAGCACCGAGCTATAAGATCATTCACTGTTAGGGCTATAGGACAATCAGCAATCTCCTCACACCCTTCAGATAGCGAAGATCACATTCATGCCAAATATGACTGCCACGTAACACCTCTGGCAACAAAATCAAAGTCATTTGACAATGAGGCAAAAACTGAATGATTGCCCTCTGAAAGTCTGCAAACCCAGGCTACTATCAGTCACCAGATCAACTATTTGAAGAGAAATAAAAAGTACATAGCTACCACCACACATAAAGAGCCACTAAAAACACGACCTCCTGCACAGCACTGCAACTGTAATTGTAATATGCAGTAAAAAGAACCTTTTAAGACAACGGAATTTCTAAAATGTCATCGATCAAGAGGAAAGAGACATATAGCAGTTTTGCCTTCCTGAGCCAATCTTAAGCACAGAAGAGAAAGGAGTGCTTTTCTATGACTAAAAAAAGAAGACCATCAATATTAGCTTGGTTGGGCAGGAAGGTGCAAAAAGCAGTCTTTTAAAAATAGGACTTCGTGAAAACATTAGCATTTTTCCTGGAAAGGTACACATTCAGTGGCAGAATTGCAACACCAATATTCATTCTGAAGGATTGTATCTTTAGCCCAACAGGTGATATTCCACATGGTGTGCAAAGAGGAGAAAGGAGTGATACAACTACTGCATAAGAAGATGCAACATGATCCTTGAATATGGATTTGATTGACCGAAAAGGAGCTGGTAATGCCATGAGACAAGGATAGATTTCACAGAGTTTAATGTTACTGTTACACACTGTATTTTACATAATATAAGCAACAAAAATGTTACCAGTAATAGGCTGACTTCGGTAAGGGTACACTGATAACCTGTTGGCAGAGGGGAGTACGGTACTGAGACATGAACTGGGATTCCTCTGTAACCTTCTGTAATACGCTTGTTCCCTGAGCAGTTCAATCTGCAAAGCCAATGGCAACCCTTCTTCCTTTTTTCTATCCAATGTGGACATTCTACTAAATAGTCTTGTTGCACTGCCTCTCATATATTGTGCCTCCCATCTCTGCTTGCCAAGTAGCCTTTTCACCACCAGAGAAGCTCAGAAAATAATTTCCTTCTCTTAATCAAAGTCAGTCTTTCAGACATCTGATACCTCAACTGAAATCCACTGACAGAAAGCACAGATTTATTTTGTTCACATTAAACAAGAGGGAGTGGAAGGGAAAACACAAGTAACATTATATTTTTCCTATGAGAATCTCTCCAAATCAGATCAGTTTGTTTCAGGAGTGGTTTGTCACCAACCGCAAGAGAATATATACCATTCATATATACCATTATACACCTGTATACCATTATAAATATTCATATATACCTGTATACCATTCATCACAGCTTACAGATACCAAAAAGCTGCAGCATGAACTGTTGAGTAGCTGAAGATACAAATGTAGAAACAGTGGCCATATACAGCCAAAATTTTAGAGATAGTGGTGATTACGGCTGCTGTAAGAGACTTCATATTCCCTTCGTATTTCCAGTTTACCTTCCAAATCTGACTTAAAAATCAATCAGTTAGTTTGACCAACTAATTACTATATTGCTTTCAAAGAGTATTCCAGATTCCAATGTATTTTATTTTTATGGTGTTGGCTGTGACATATTTTTGGTTGCAATTAATCAATTAGGTACTACATAACCAGAAATTCTACCTGGTTGTCAGAACACAATAGCTTATTTAATTTCATGGCTTTTTATGGGCAGAGGTTTTTAAGATGCTTTGAGAGCTAGTTCTTTTGTTTCCTTTTCTTATCACACACTCAGAGCTACAACCAGAAGATGTTGCCGGGAAGAGGAGGGAAAATGTCAAGCTTCCATGAGAACACAGAACAATAAATATCAAGCTAGCTTCCTGAACTCACTTCACCATTCATCAAGCTTCATGTTGGTGTCCAAAGTCTCCCTGCATTCTCTAAGAGTCTGTATCCTCTGGTACATCCCCTTTCAGTGAACTAATTTTCACAGATGTTTCTATGGTACCCTCTTCCGAGTCTTGAAAAAAATCCACTTCCTGGTAATAATGTTCCTCATGTATTCCAAACAGGGACAGCACGAAACTGCATCAGAAAGTCTAAGGCACGGACATCAGCACCTGTATTTTATTCTCCTTTTCTCTTCTGGTAGAAGCCATCTTATCACCCAATTTTTCATGCTTTTCTTGGTTGTCTTCTTATAGAACTATGATATACATAGAGGTATTCCTACAAGTACTCAATGAACGGGGTTGCACTTTTTTTCTATCCAGGGGAAGGAAAAGAGGCAACAGATAGAATTTGGAACACAGTAAATTCCAGCTCAATAAAAGAAAGAAAAACAAAAAACCCAAACCTATGAGGACTGTCAAACACATAAGTAGGTCTCAGATTATGAGGAATCTCCATTCTTGAAGACAGACAAAACCAGACTTGAGCAAGCTGCTCTAACTGGAGCTGCTATTGAGAGGCTGGACTAAACAGTATGATTCTTCAATTCACAGGTGCTGAAAAGATCCATGTCATTTACATTACACAGAGTACAGCAGGAAAAAAGTTACCCAAAACTCATCAGTTAATTTTAAAGACAAGAGCTTGGTTCTAATCACAGTAACCATTAAGCAACTGAAATTGTAGCCAACTGCTGATGAACCACACTGTGAGGAACATCAATGACAGATTATTTCATAAAACAGGCAATGGGGCATCTACAGAGTGAAACAGTGTTAGCAGCATTTACAAAACAATGTTGTTCAAATACTAGACTTGGCTTTATCAACAAAAGATGAATTTTGAAACTGACACTAGCTACCGTAAGTAAATGTTAATCCTACAAGTAAAATATTGAATTGCAGGCTTTGCTACAAATCTACATTCTTCCTATTTCAATAAATTGGTTTAAAAATCATGGCCATATCACAAGGAGATTTTTAATAAAAAGCCTATTTAATTTCACCCACCAACAGGACTATTTTTATATAGCATGAATGAAGGCTAGCTGCAGTAGTCACAATGCTTTCTGAAATTTTTGTTGAACTAAGTATCGCTAAGGTTAATTTAAAAAGCGTTCCGGCAGAGGACTTGTTTATACATACTATATTAATACTGTCTCCAACATAATCTGACATCCCACAAACTAATCACTGAAATCCAACAATTATTGAAACTTTTTCCTGTTTTTTGGAAGAAGAACCACACATTTTGTCCAAGGTAATTGCATCTTCTGCTAAAGACATCCATGTGATTCAAACACATTAAATGAGAGAGAATGAATGACTGTCAGTTAAGTTGCTCAACTAGGTAGTTACCAAACATGTCTGTTTTCAGCTCTTACCAATCCCTTTTCATATAGGATCAAAGTACAAATCTTCAAAATTTCTCAAGTTACACCTCAATAGAAGAGGCTTCTTCAATCTCTTCAATTTGAATGATTCTTATAGCTCTTTTCTAAACCCCTTACTTCCTAAGACTGTTTCTGAAGACTAGACCTCCTATAATACACCCACCATAGTCCATTAATATTCCATACAGCAGTAACATCACCTCCCCTATATCCTTCCTACTGGTTGTTTTATTGAAAAAAAAGCTGTCTCTAATCTGTAAATGCAATCTATAATATTAGTCTCTAGACCTGGGATCATGCATTTGGCTCTATCCAAATACAAGATCTTCAAGTTCAACTTGCCAAGCAATTTAACAGTTAATGATCTTTTTATCATTAAAATTGCTATATCTCTAAAACTACAACTTTTAGAGATTTATTAGGTGCAATATATTCTCCCCAAGAGCCAAAGACAATGACCAAGAACCCCCTGTGATGCAGCCTTAAGGGAACCTTCCTTAGGGTTTGAAGTTCCCTGTTTAATTAAAGTGTTTGGATTCATTAACCAATTTTAATATAGTTAACATGAGTTACAACAAATATCTTTAGGAAAAATCAATGTAATTAAAAGACAATACCATTAGGATCAATATCAAGTGAATCACCCTATAATTAACCTATGTCCCGATTGGGTTTTTTTCTACATACTGGCATGGCATCTTATTTTTCTCATTCCCTTTAGACTTGGGTTATTTCAACACTTGTTTAAAAGTAAAAGAGGTCAAAAAAAACCCCCAAGACTGAAGTGCAAAAACAATTAAATGAAGATTTTCCTAGGCTAACAGGTTCTGACAATTTTTGTAGTGTTTATTAGCCACCAGTTAACATAATATAAACACAGACACAATAAAGAAGTACTGAATTATCAGTGTAGTATGATTACATCATTAAAAAAAAAAAAAAAAAGCAAAGCCAAAACAACAACAGAATATTTCTATATTGGATGTAGCCTTGGCATTTATCCACATCCTGTTTCTTTCTCCATGACAACTACAATTTCTTCTAATAAGCAAAAAGTGGGCAAGACTAAAACCTCCAGTCTATCATTTTATCTAAAATGATAGTATTAGATAAAAAATAATAATGCTTAGATACTTTCATCAGAATTGGCTATACAAACTCTCTTTCATATTTAAAAAAAAAACCAAAACCAAAACAAAACCTGTGACATACTTCATCACCTATTTAACTGCAGAAACTTGTGAAGCAGGAAACATATCCCAGACAAAACAGACTTCTTGTCTGGTTATTTCCTATAGTTATTTTGTCAACACTTAGTTTTAGTTTAGTATAACAGTGTAATCTCAGACATTTAAATTTATATACATTCATAGAATCACAGAATGGTTAGGGTTG
>NW_010133464.1:0-2933 GCF_000699245.1 Pterocles gutturalis | reverse complement strand
CCACCGCCGCAGCCACAGCCCTGCCGCCGTCGCTGCTGCACATCTTCCTTCCTTGGACAATAACATTGGAAACAATGCGTAACACTTTAAAGAGTAATATAAAAAATAAATAATTTATTGTTGCTACCAGAAAAGAAAAGGACCAAAAGATAGCCCTAGGACATAGGCAAATGCACTAAAATACACACAAAGAACTATAAACTTTGACAAGATAGCACAAAACCACGCTTCCGAATCTGGCGAGTAACAAATGTCACGCAGCTGCAGATGGGCAGCTCAGCGTGGCCTCAGCTGGTTTCTTCTAAAATACCAAAGGAAAAAATTTCACAAAGATATTTCTAAATGTTTTTGGGAGCGCAATGGTTGCAGAATGCTGCTCCACACTAGATGAATGTAGTAAACCAGTGTCCAAAATAACTGCTTGTTTGAAAATTATGTAACATAATTTCAAACTATAGTTACATATTATTCTTTGTTATGCTTACTGTTTAAAAAAAAAGCCACTAAGTTTGTTTTAGTCCAAAATACTGTTAAAGTTCAAAAAATAAGTCTTTGTCATATGCAAAAAATACATCAATACCTACAGCCAGACTTGTTGATCCAACTTCCTTTTTTTCCTTTTTTAAAAGTCCAAAGCTGGCTGCACCTTTAAAACAGGACTATCTTACTTTTGGACAGAAAACAAGATCTTATTTTAGGACAGTTCTCTGTTTTCAGTGTGTTTGAGAATGCAAATAGAGTCCAAATTTTTTTACTTTTCTCAGTATAAATGTGTTAAAGTCAACAAAATCACATTATTAAAACCAACTTTGGTCTTTAAAGTGATCTTCAGACAAAATTTTGAAACAGAACCAAGTAAAAATGTATTTAATACTTTATCCTACTTCTTCCTTCCCAAAAAGTCTCCAGTGTTCCTACAGATCAACATATCAGGATAGTAGTAACAAGTTGGTACATTTTGTTCTCACAGAAAATGTGTAATGATTTTTTTCTAATTCAGTCCTTTGTACAAAGAACGCTAAAGCCCACAGCAGAGAGTGATTTCAGTACTATTGGCTTTGGGCCCTTTATTTAATGCTGAGACAGTTCTAAAAGCTCTGTTTGGACAATAATAATTTTAGTATACCTCTTGTTTTTTGTTTTAGCAGGACTGAATTTTAAGTAGATCAACTCTTCGCAGCCTGTGCGAACTAACTTTTTGTACTGAATACAGTAATACGGAGATACAAATCATGTATCACAGTAGTAGGTCATTCCAATCTAAGGTGTACTAGTGTCACACCTGAATTGAACTGAAGAAGGAGTAATGCAAGCAATTATTCCATGTAAGAAAAGTAAAAATATACAGTGTTAACATGCAGTAATTACTTAACTTCTCCTCCTGAATTGCATGTTCCCAACTACAAGGATGAAGTAAGGATACTACCACTTTTTAGAAGAATCACTTCTTGTGATTGCACTTCACTTGTCAAAGTGCAACTGCCTGATTACATACTTAAATTATTTTGTAGTTCCTTTCAAACATTACTTACTTCATTACTGAAAAAACTCTATTTTAAAATATTCATAAAAGCAAGAGACGTATTCTAGTTATTGTCAATTTGTTCAATACAGAATTAGGCAACAGAAATTATTTGCAAAATTATTTTTTTATGTCTTCTGCCATTTTATAGGATATTGGGCATAGGCACTTGGTAATATTATATATATACATACATATATCTATCTATCTATATATATATATCTCATATCTGCTCCGGATGAGTACCACACAGCTTAGGAGATGTACAAAAACTTTAAGACTACAGACATCCAAAATGAGGGAAATATGCAAATGCACCATTTTTTACTAAAACTGATCTGTTTCACAAAATCAAAAACATGTCTTTGAATATGAAAGCATATGTTCCTCACCATTTTTGTCTTCACTGGTACTACAGTATGCAGTTAACTTATAAATTGTAAAAAAACTAGATAAGTTGTAATTTCCATTTAATTGTATTGTGAGTTAACCCATGCGAAATATCATAAATTCACAGTCCACATATAACACATCATATTATTGCATATTAAAAATAAACATAAGACCTAGAAAGCAGTTTGAAGCAATTTACAACATCTCATCTAACAAAACACTATAATTTAAAAGTGCTTTTATATTAATCAGAGTTTTTCAAACATCCAAGTAAATATAATGTTTAGACCAATTACAAAATACTGGCTCTGGTGTTCTACACACCGCAGGCATGGCAAAGGGACCATTTGCACTGTTGAGGGTGTAGTTATTGTATCTACGTATCCATCTTCTGTTAATGAAAATAACAGGTATAAACATTCAGGCATTATGGTAAGATTTATACAAAGCAATTACAGTGCAAATGAATGTAAGTAGCTTGTGCACTAGGAATGTAAGTCGTAAAAGGCTGTGATGGGATTTCAGGGAGAACAAAAGAATCTCAAGACTATAGAAACTCATCAAATGACTAAAGCTGATATGTAAAGCTGATCAAGCCTTATTCTCTATCTTAAAGAAACTAAGTTTCTCACATCAAAATGGAAATCAGTCTAGCACTATTAAATGGATTATAAGTGATATAATTCTTATACAAAATACAAAAGCGTCAAATTTTTTAATTCATGAACATCATATGAGTACTATTAAGCCTGTATGTTACTACAGATTTTTTTTTTTCTTGCAGCAGGGACATTCTTCTTGTGCAGCTGCACAGTGATCACAAAGTACGTAATGTTGACACGGATTCAGGATAATGCTATGATCACCTTCCTGACATACAACACACCTCTTTGACTGAAACTGAAAAATCACCTGTAAAAAAATTATTAATACTCACTAAAAATTATTCCAAAGTATAAAGTTGCATTCTAGCAGCTTTACACTTAGCTGTCACAGAGTCACAGAATGGTTTGGGTTG
>NW_010133463.1:6725-13984 GCF_000699245.1 Pterocles gutturalis | reverse complement strand
AAAAAAAAAAAAAAAAAAAAGGAAAAGGTACCTATCACATTGGTTAACAAAGCACAGTAGATCATCCATATTTTAAAATAAATATATTCAATTTATTTTCATTTTTTTCTTAGTTCTGTTAAGAATAAGATATTTCAGCTGACTTTCTGTATCTACTTCATCTCGTCTAGTTTGGTTTTAGTTCTCTGTAAACTACACACCAAGCCCTGCAAGATAACAAGACAGCTTCAGACTTCTGCATGGTTATCTGTTGGGTTTAATAACCTCCTAAATATTTTCACCTATGTTAGTCCATCTCAGGACAATGTGTAGGGGTTTTCTAGGTCCCATGCATGGAAATTCTCAGTGCTGTGAAGGATGGAGCATCCCCAGGGCTGTTCTTTCAAGCTATCACCACATTTGCCTCCACCCTCTCCTCACCATCTGCCTTTTTTCCCAACCCAGCTGCATAGGCTGGAGTTACTATTGCTCCTGACCATAATTCTTCCTCTTTATCTCTCTGTTATGGTTGTACTTTGCTTTTTTCCCTATGCTCTGTCCACTCCCAGGTTTCACACCTAGTCTCTGACATTTTGTTTCCCTGACATTTTTTTTCCTGTATTTTCTTAAAAACAAAACTTTAAAACAAATGCTTTGTTCATATGTATATCTATTTATCTAGGAAGCTAGCTAAGATTTTGGACTGTCTAGTAAATTAATTCCTCACATACACATGGGCAATGCCAGATTTTTTTCAGGTTTTGTTTGATTTTTGAAGTGTGAAAAGATAACAAAAAAACCCAACACTACATATTGTAATTTGAATTTTCTGTTTAAAAATAACAATATACCTCTTAAATCAATTTGAAAAATTTGAAGTGTCAGACTTTAAAGACAGATTTTATTGGTTCTCACAAAACAGAATTTCAGAAATTAAGAATTCTTTGAATTAGAAAAAACAAGCATTCAAAAATTATTTACAAATTGGACTAAAAAACCCTCAAGGTTCTGAAAGAAAGAACTTGCAATCAGGAATTTTTTTTTTCCTAAAGAACATTTAGAGGGTATATTTCTTCATTTTGAATTACTTACAGTTGAGGAAAAAGTTCTTTGACATTTGTTGAATATTAGATTTTACTTTTCTAATCGACAAAAAATGCGAATGTCACTATTTTTCAAAAAAAATACTATTTTTTCTCTTAAAGCCATTTTCTGTTAGTGTAACATCTGGTAGCTGGTCACATTTTGTGCTTTTAATCCTCGTGGTCATTTAAACTTTTAGTATCTCTCATCTTTTAGTTTTGCTTTGAAACCTTCTATCAGCATTTTCTTCATCAGTCCAAAATGCTGATAGAGAGCAAAAATGTAAAAGACACAGATATTTTAGCATGTACTTAATTTTGGTTTTATCTTGTTTGTTGAGGTTGGTCCACCCAGTTTTAGGTCCAATGGTGTAGCCTTATTCTGAAGATGTTGGCGCATCAGGTGTTCTCGTAGTTCATTGTGACTTGACAAGTGACACCTCAGGTGAACTGCAGAAACCACACAGAGTCCCTGTGAATTCATTGGGCTGGAGTGTCCAAGTGCATGCATTTCCCAGAATGTCCCAGAAATAGTGAAATAGCTTTTTTCAAGCACGGCATGGTAGGCAACGAGATGTAGTACATTCAATTTTAGCCTCTTTTTTTTTTTTTCTTTTTTTTTTTTTTTTTTAATGTCTGAGACAGACTGTCAGTTTAAGCTGAAAAGTGTTTTCTTAATATTTTAGTTCCTCTGAGGAACAAAGGGCAAAAGTATGTGACATTGTTCTCAGACTTGTTTAACATGAGTGTCTCTAGACGAAATATGAACATGGAAGAAATACGGGTTAATCTCTCTTCAGGAAACTGTAAACTGTTAATCTGAGACAACACAGCAGTCAATGAAGTTTAAAAATTTACACATGAAAATGAACATCAATAGAATCAGAACAAAATACGTATTTGTAATACTACATATATAAACTCAGGACAAAAGTTATAAAGCTGTAGGTGTCCAGCCAAACAGCTTGCTTTCCAAAAGCACTCTCTGACTTAGAGGAAATTCTGGCATTGACACCAGCTGATGGAGTTATGAAATCTAAAATTACAATAGCTGTTTTCCTTAACCGTAGAAATTGAGCTGGGAGCACACAGATCTTACAAATAACATTTCATGCCTACTGTTCTCATCTGTTCAAGTATTTGCAGTTAAAAGACCCAAGTAATTGCAATTAGCATTGAATTTATCCCTCAAGTGATTTGAAAGTGCTGCTCTCAAGTGTTTTGCAATAGTGTTTTGCTAAACAATGGATTGGATGAATCATAGAATCATAGAATCATTAAGGTTGGAAAAGACCTCAAGGATCATCAAGTCCAACCCAACACCACCTAACAAACTAAACCAGCAACATGTTTCAGAACTCTGAGTGCCCTAAAATTTAGATTTTTGCAAACTGTCTAACCCACTAGCAAAAATTAAACATGAGACTTTAATGCATATGTGATATTGTTCTCGAAACAGGCACTTAACCAACGAACGCAATTTTTATCAAGAGATGGAAACATCCCTGTTTTTACATTGTAAGTTGTACAGGGGAAAGATGAGACCTGTGACTACCAATATTACTGAAAAATATACTTTCTCAAATCCATTGTTTCCCCTTCCCCGTCCTTCCCTCCAGACAATTTGGAGGGGAAAGAAGAACAACAAAAACAACCCAACACAGTACTGAGATAATTAAAATAGCACATCAGACCCGATATTTTGGTTTTTTGGTATTTTGAACTCTCTTTGAAATGAGATTCGATGACTTCTAAACAAAAATATTATTATTAATAGAAGGTCAATGTTTTAATTAGGAAATAAGGAATTTTAAAATAGTGGTTTTATTGTTTTGGTTTTATTTATTTTTAGTTGAAATTCTAGAAATTTAAATTGGTGGAAGACTTTAAGTTTTCCTTGCACTGACACTGCATTTTTTTCAGATAATTAAGTTCCCCTCAACTCTTTCCACCACCTCTTCCCTCTCAGAAATAAAGGAGCTCTTTGCAGGAGTGAAGTACCCTGATCATACTCCATGTAGTTAAAGTGACCAGGAAGTTCCATCCACGTGCTAAAAACATCTCTTCAGAGTTGTCTTGATACAACAAGTATTCTCTACATAATAATTATCTCAAGAGATATTACTGTTACTAAGGTCAATAACTACCTTAATTTAAATGATAGAAAATAGTTGAGTCTTTATTCCTTGTCTTCCAGCAATATCATAGGAAAATTTTGTCATTTGACATTACTCCACTTAGGAAACTGGGAATTCAACAATAGTAGTACATACTTCTCTGAACATTCGTTATGGGTTGCTGTTGAAAACAGTATCCTGTGTTATGCAGAGCTGTGGTATGACCCTGTACAGAGGTCTTGAAGCTCATAGAGACTTCAGTGGTTGTTGGAGATGACTGTGCAGGTGCTCAATTAAAAACTGTAATTTTTTTAAGCTACATTATCTTTGCTTTTTTCAAAGATGAGGAGTACAATTTTGCTAATTAATATAAATACCCACCAGTGTTTAGATTAATTTAATATATTTTATTTAATATACTTTAAACTAAAGTTGCTTATTTCAACATGTATTAGGCACTAAGGCAGAAAGAGGTGTTATTGTGTTAGCAGATTGCATCTGGAAAACCTGACATCATAACTCATTTACTTGCTTTCCAACAGGTGAAAGTAGAAATGTTCTAATTAATGCACAGTGTCCTATACATTTTAGTGTGTAAATCCAGATTGAGAAAGGACACATACAAATCCAGCCTGTGTTGATCAGGTGAAAAGAATGGATCCTGAAAGTACAGATGGCCTTGGTATGTCTTTCCTCTGTTACAGAGTAGCTGAAGAGAGAACGTAAATGTGCCAAAACAGTCATTTTCTCTGTGTTCTTCAAGCTATTCCAGTCAACCGGACAATAGAAAGTTAGGGGAGGGACATGTCAGGGGATTTGTTAACAAAAAAGGCAGTTTCTGGAGAGTTGTGCACCAGGGGATAATCCACCCAGGCTCTGCGTGACACTGCACGAGCGTGGAGTCTCTGGCACCTGGACGGACATGAGATTCCTCTTCTCAGTCTGTCATACTAAAGCAGCTGTCTTATTGAGCCATTTGTTGTCAGGCATTCCTTACTGAGGTCTAGAGGAGCCCTGCCCTGGCTCCTCCACCTCCCCACCGCCCTGTGCAGAACAGATCGGTGTAGCTCACGTTAAATTTGTCCCCAGCCTCCCACTTCCAAACTGCCTGGAGACTTAGACTCCTATCAAATCTGTCACATTTATCAAACCATAATGAGAGCAAGTCCCTTCCACAAACATTGGTCTCTTTTTTTCTTCAGGATTTCAGTCATATCTTTTTTGAGGATTTCTGTATAAAAGGGAATAAATCACTGAGTGGGTTGTGCTAAGAGGATCGTCTATCTTTTAAAGCTGTGGCTGTAGAACTAGAGCAATTGGAAATGGGAAGGTAGCATTGACATGAGAAGTCAGACTGTTTAACTCTTGTGAAAGGTGTGACCTTGCAACAGATTCAAAGAATAGAAACAAAATAACAAGTGTCTTCACCACCTGGTGATGGGCAAATTTTCAGGTAGTTTTAAAAAGTTATTGAAGACTGAAAGAAAGAATACTGCAATGACATTGGTGCTAAACCCCTCTAAATATTAAGCAATAGTATTTTTAAATTCCAGTGACAGCACTGTAACTTTTTTATTTCTGAAGAACAGCAGTTAGTTTTTTTGAAATTTAATTTACAATGGAAATGGAAATAGAAAGGGGAAAAGCAGCAGGTCAAAATCAACAGCAAAGAAAGCTGTCACTCAAAATCTCAATATCTTGAACTTAATGGAAAGGTTTACAGAGCTGCAGTACCTTTTGGATTACAGGTTTGGGACAGAAATGAAGCTGCTCTAATTTAAGGGACCTATTTCCAGCCAGATAAATTTATTACACACACTTGTAGAGAACTATGGTTGCAACCTGCAGGTATAGAAATTATACGTTTGGAGGATTATCCTGAATCATCTAAGGGATACTTTAGGAGGAACAACTCAGAGGTGAAGCTGTTTCAATTATTTCCAAAACACAGATGACAATTTAGAATAACGTGCCTTTCCATATTTTGGCCTCTTTACCTAAAGACTTATTCCAACATCTGCTGGAGCCTTTGAAGAGACTACGGGGCTTAGTGCATCGTCCTGAGTTCTGGCAGCTGTGTGTGTATTTCAGTGGGATAGTGGGGAGCATTTCATGGCTTTTTCTCATTTTCTTTATTTGCATGAAGTACACGTAGTTTTTACATGTTCTTAACAATGAGCTGGATTAAGGTTGTTACTGCTGCTGTTATTTCTTGATCTTGTTTGAAATAGTGGGAAAGGAGGCACGCTGAAAACTGCCTTTCTGAGTGCTATCTTGGCTGCTGAAGAGTTTCAGAAGATGGTCTGTCTGAGTTCAGAAGTCAAAGGCAGATTTACTTTTTCATGGGTGTGAACACAGTCTGTGCCGCTGTGCCACGGACCAGCAGAGTGCTGGGCTCTGCCGCCAACACAAGGAACGGGGGTCTCCTTTGGAGAGATGCAAAGGGATCTGTTCTCAGCAGCTGCACCAGAGAGGGTGTGTTTTTCTGTCCTTTCTCAAAGTCTGTGTATGATACACAGAAACAGATTCTGATGGGCTCTGGAGATCTTTCATTGTACATTTGAAAAATAGATGGTAGGAGGAAACACAAAATGAAAGCTTCTTCTCACTTTAATGGTAGAAAATAATAAAATCTGAGTACCCTCTATGTAAAAGATAAAAATATCAGGTTTTTTTATTCCAAGAAGCCTGAAGACAAAAAAGAAAACTGAATTAGTTTTACTTTTATTTTTAGTTGTCCGTTTTGTACATCAGGGAACAAAAAGAAGCAAAGAAATAATGCTACTTACTGCTAAAAATTACAATTTAATTTTTATTATTCATTTAGAATTGAGGTTTACTTATCCCCTCTGAATTTCTTCTCAAGTGAGCTTCTGGGAATAGTAGAGGCTTAGGAAGGATTACAACTGGTCTAAACGTCTCTGAAAAGTTCCAGCAGAAGCACAGAAGAGTCTTTCTAAACCCCTCATGAGCGTCCATAAGGCACGATCAGCTAAGCACTCTACTTACAAATCTGGGGCAGCCAATATGGGTCTCCCAGGAGGGCAGCAAACTCCTCCTCTGGGAAACATTTCTCGTGGAAGAGCGCTCCTTTTTTTAAGTTGTAGGCTTGTAGGTTCCTGGCCAGAAAGGCTTTGAGTACCAGAGCTTTCAATTTGCCAGTTTCATCTTTTAAGGAGGCAAATGGTACCCTTCGCATGTTCTTAGGGTCTTAAACACACTATGAATAACAACTTCATTATCATATCTAGGATTTGTTAAAGTTTGCCAAGTAGAATATGACAGGGGATGACAGATTGATCCTGGCTGTCATCAGAGATTGCTTTCCTCTTTCTTTAATTTCACTGCTATGTTTTATACATATGAAGGGAGGTGAAATTCAGTTCAACTCCATTCAGTAGAGCTTCAGCATCTATTTCCAGTGTTTATCTCCAGTTTTCAATGTTATAAAAGTTTTTTCATTCAACTTCTATGAACTCAAAGTTTGGCCTTTTTGCACAGATTTGCATTTTTTCCTTAGACTATCTTCTGTCACCATTTTTTAAGAACTTATTTTATAACCAGTTTGCAAGAATTTTTAAAGCATCTACTTCTCAAAATCTAACATAAAGTGATGAAGGCTTCAGTGTTATAAGAGCCCAGAGAATCAACAGGAAAAAAAATGGAGGGGACATTTTGCTCTCTACATGGACAGCGTTCACATCTCAGTAATTTTGAACAAAATCTTTTGTCAAATGTGTCTTACAAACTCTTATAATTTGGAGAAACAAGGGTCTTGAAGATGGCAAACACAAAGAAGGCAGACGCTTACAAATGTACATAAGCAGAACAGAAGACCTCCGAGATGGTTAAGTAGAAACCCACAAGAAGTTATCGGAGCCCGAAGCTGCTGCTTCCTACTGGAGTAGTCCATCACTCGTTTCTGTCTGGTCTCTGATGGGTTCACTCTGCCACTTTGTCTGACAGAGTCTCACGCATGAAAAGGGCTCCTGAGCCTGGTGTTCTCTATCTACTTCTCTCCAGGTTAAATCCTTCTCAAAAAAAAAAAAAAACAAAACCAAAAACAAAACAAACAAACCCC
>NW_010133463.1:0-6618 GCF_000699245.1 Pterocles gutturalis | reverse complement strand
TATCATCTGCCTGCTAGCTTGGCAACCCGCCTGCTGCATCCCCATCCCCTCTCCCTTCTGTCGCCAGAAACCCCTGGGCATTGGTAGAGAGAAGTGAGAAGGTGTTTCTCTAAGGAAAGGAACATGGATAAGTGTGTCAGCAACTTGATTTTGTCTAGACAGAGACCTAACCTCTCTTGAAATCATTAAGTCAGAGCAAAATTATTATTTAACCGAGCAAATCCTTTTTCCACCACATGTAAATTATTTTTTTTTAAACTTTTTAGGAAGGTTTGTACACATTAACTGTTCTGTGTATTTTTGTCCGGCCCTGGTTCATCCACTATCTTTGAACCGTTTGTGGTCCATAAAATTTATACTGTCTCCCATAAGGGACATCACATTCATACTGTGTTTTGTGCAGTTACTTAAATCACCACGGATGATAAAAATTTACCAAAAACCATGAATACCATCATTAAGCAGAGCTGTCTCTTTATCTTTTACAAAGATTAATTTATTTCAGCTTTTATACTCAATTTTGAGCAGTGAAAAAAGTCATGCCTAGGCAGAAAAAGATCTGTATATTTATAATGAACTAGATTCTTTTTTTTTTTTTTTTTTTCTGCAGGGTGCTGACATTGCTGTAGTACATCATGAATAGAGCTGTATAAGAACAAAGATTACATTTATTTGGCATTCATAACAGACACAAGACACACGAGTCATAACTACTGCTTTTTGTACACGGTAGAAGAAATTAAATTCATGCAAAATTCAGCTAAAAAGATACTGCTGAGGTCTAAGCTTCTGATTAAAAGTAGTGACATATATGAGTTTTAACTGGAGCATAATTCTAGGTTCAGATGTTTCTTCAGTTGAAAAAGAAGAGAACTTTGCATCAGGAAAGCTTATGAAGGCATTGTGTGAGGGATAGGATTGCCTGTGTCACTGGTAAGGGAATACAGAGTCCCTAATTCCATTTCTGGTCATATCGTTGACCCTGACAAGTTATTATCTTGTCATGCACAGGTCTGACACAGAGAGCTGCACTCTGACTGTTCATCGTGTGTCTGTGTGAAGAGCAGATGAGGCCCCGGCACCAGCCTCAGACCTCAGCCCTCTGCCACCTTCAGCCAGCGTGAGCATCTGCCATAAGAACCCAAGCGAGCTGTCGTTTATCCAGCAAAAAGCCACCAGCTGCATGTGCTGGGCGTTTGCATCTGCAGTAAACATCATCTCAGCCATATGACAGTGCAGAAGTGTGTCATTGACACAGATCTGAATGCTGACAGTATTTGGGTTGGTGTAATCCTGTATTCTCCGGCTATAGCATTGATTTTTGTCATTGAGAATTAACGTTTTTGGGGAAGACAAAACCAAAAACCAAATTACTTCTGTGCACAACACACACAAATTCGTGTGGTGACTTAAGGAGCAGGTGAAATTCTGGCTCGCTCACGGGTATTTGCAGATTTCAGTGTGGTGAGGTTCAGTTGTGCTTGTGGCATTTCTGTGAAGGTGGTGGTGAGAGAGGAGGAAATTATTTCCAGCTCTCCAGTGACATATTGTTCTGATTACTGAAGATGTCACTGTTATTGAAGGTTTCAAGCAGGCTGAAATAAACCCATCGTTTTTTCTTTTTTTCTTCTTCTTCACGAATGAATTTTCCTTCCTGAGATAAACAATCTGGTGGTGTCAAAGGCATTTCTCCTCAAGAGAACAATGGTATGAGGAAGTACTTTCTGTCTCTTTTTTTTTTCCCTGAGAAAAATAAGATGGCAAGTTAACACCAGCACTCTCAATCACTTGTTTCATTTGAAAGTATCGATGCCTGGTGAATCTGAAGTCATACCTTTATTTGCAATACATTTCAAAGCTGGTTTTAGCCTGTGTTCATTATCACATAAAAAAACCACTTTTTACTCCTAATATACCGTTTTGTACAGTTAACTGTGTTTGCTTTATTCCTGGAGCCAAATTGTCTCATTGATCTCTAGAAGAAAGGCTTCCGTGATGATTCTGCATTCACAGAGGACGTTGAGATCTTAGACACGTTTGGTTCAGAGATGAATGCTGCACTGAACTGATAAAGAATCCACCACCTTAGAGCACATTTGGGAGAATATCCTGCTCCAGATTCCTAGAGTCATTCCTCGTTCTGGCAGCCCCAGTTTTCCTGTCAACCATGGACAGACAATAAAGTCAAAACGCAGACTGCAAGCTGAAAAGACGACACAGAAGCTACACTGCTGAGCACAGCAGTACCTGGTGTCTGGGCAGCTGGTGCATGGGCTGAGGCTTAGATCCCTGAGCTGGTGAACCAGGCTTTCTCTGCAACATGGACTTGGAGCAAGAAACCAAAATGGCAACCTATGAAGAAGATTTTGAGGGCGTCAGCAGGTGGGGTGGCCTCGAATGCTTTTGTGCTGAGCACTTTCATGGGTGTTAAAGTTCAAGGGGGATTTTGGAAGTCAAACCCTGAAGTTTGGAGCCCGATGCCTGTCTGAAACAGAGCAAGTTAATTCTCCCCATCTAAAGCAGAGGGAACGGCTGTGGCAGAAGCACCTTGCCTGTTCCTGTGTCATATCTCATTGTACAATCCACCACATGGTTATAGGAATAGCTCTTGCTCCATGAGGCTCTTTTGTCTTCAATATACTTTACTTGTTGAAAGCATGCAAAATTTCCATTCCCTTCTCCCAAAAGCAGTGGCATGCAAGTGCATAGAAACCACTTGGTTCAGTTAGTTCCTTCCATGGGTGAAACAGTTATTCCAGCCTAAACTATGATTATTCTTGGACATAACTAGCTCCAAGGCTTGTCAACCAAATGTGCCTCTGACCCAGCAACATGTTTTCTTATAGCTACAGAACAAACCTCTGTCAAAGCACGTTCGAGTTACCTTAAACTTCAGTTAGATTTACAGAGGTCATTTCAACCAGGGAAAGATGAAATCCTGACAAAGAAAATAATTTTTAAAACCCCAAATAAAAGTCACAAAAGTAAAAGCGGTAACTAGAAGAGGTGTGGACAAAATGTTCCTTCTGTATTGAGGGGTGAGTAGACCAACGCTGATAATGCAAATCATAAATTTTTAAAATTACCACAACAGACCTGAAATGTTAAATGAGTAATGATGGGTGCAATCAGGAACTTTCAGTTCTGGAGAACCAAAGCTGTTAAGTGAAAGTCACAATCCTTTTAAATTATATGTGTGCCCTGCAATTTTTAGCCTGTTCTGTGTATTAGACTTCAGCTTAAAGTTTACAATTTTCAGTTCTGAAATATAATTCAGGCGTGAAATATTGCCAAAGTCTTGGGTCAATATTTAATTTTAGTGACAGTTCAGATACCACTGTGAAAGCCTTAATTGCTTTAGTAAATAGTCCCACCGGTTCACACATAGTCACAGGGAGAGTTATGCGTTAAGCAGAGAAATTAACAACAACACTGAATTTAACAGTATGTTTTCTTGATCCCTAAACTTTGCTGGGTCCGTAGCAGTGACATTTCCCATCAGCAGGGGCTGTTTCCTAAGGTAACTGTTTCTGTGGGTGCTCTAGGTCCTAGTTTCAGCTCTGGTAAAAACAGATGAACCATCCTGCACCTAGGCAAAGCTTTCAGCACCTTCTTTTACAGTAGACTACTTTGGTAGAGGAAAAGCTTGATTCCCCAATGTCGTTGTTTCTCCTTGAGGCTCCTCTGAAAGACATCCTTCATTTCTCTTTTGAGATTTTGGAGCTCTAAAGAAGAAGTTTATAAGAGCAGCATCCCACCATAATTTGGGACAATTATCTACAAGACACACCCTGCTGCTCTTGGAACTGTGTTGGGATAAAGGGGCCTGGGAGAAGCTTTGTCAAAATTGCAGCTGCACAGCATTTTTCTGTTCCTGCCATTCCGGGACTAGGTCTGTCTCCTAGACACTGGCTACATCCCATCCCATCCCCACCTCCAAAGCTTTTGTTTTGATGGCAGTCTCTCTCTGGTTTAGCATTCAGTAAAAAAAAAAAAAAAAAAAAAAGGTGGGCAAACCTCTCTTCTGGATCTTTGGTTACGTCTCTTTATTCCCCTGGGGATGAAAAAGGGAAAACCATTTCTCTTAGGTCTATGCAAATTGACTGTTTTCACCCTCCATCTTCTGCTCTTTCTGTTTAACTTTGTGTTCTCATCAGAGTCAATGTGTCATTTACAGATGGGAAGTTTCTTGGCTGCTGTCCACCAGGTAACTGACTTCTGGGGAGAGAAGTACAGCTGAGAGTCACACCTTTTAACTTATGTGGGTAAATGCACTGACTGTCTGAGATTTCATAGCTTATTCTTGTGCAAGGCTTTGCTTCAGGTAAACCGAGCAGCTTTCCTTGTATCCATGGCTTGTGGTATTCGTTGCATGTTTCACTCTCCAGGCTAGAAGTTCTTCGAGAGACATAAAAAATTAAGTTCTTCTTTCAAAATCTCACAAGGTATTACGGAGCTTTGTGTTTTAAACTATTTATTTCACTAGAACAGCAAAACACTAACTTTGTGCATCAGAGCCACTCCTTTAGTTGTCTTCTGACCCATGGGGATCCCTGCTTACATCTTTTGCAGCACAATGCGAACAAGGAACCCTCTCTGCAGTGCTGCAGCCTGACCGTGGTTCTACTGGGTGTTGGCTTGTGGGATTTTGTCGGTACCTGCCTCTGGGTACGACCCCTGAATTGCTGCATACACAGTTTGATGAAGGCTGGTGTCAGGGCTGCTCCAAGCAGTCCGGAACAGCTGGTGCTGGGTCAGGGCTCTCCCTGGGTATCTCTGCCTCCAGCCGTCTGCTGTGGCAGGGCTGCACCCAGCAGTGAGACGTCCACGTCCCAGCAGTGCGACTGCCAGAGCCAAACAGTCAGGAAAAGTCAAAGCTCTTGTAGAAAATGGGTTTTCAACTGTCTCTTCTTGCAAACAGAGGTAGTAACCTCTGAATGCTACTAAAGTCCAGAAAGTGACTTAAAATACCAGTTTGGGAAATTTCATGTTCTGCCTGAGAACACAGCAGAACTCTATTATGGATCTGCTTCCAGTTAAACTAAACATTAACAGAGATCATAGCTTTCGCATGCAGCTCTTGAATTGTGGTGAAGGGCATGCAGTAACAACTACTCCGTTATTACATTTATTAGAGTTTTATAATAATAATAATAATAATAGATGCTTAAACAGTGTGTTTCATTGACTAGTCTCCATTTACAAAATAATTTAGTCTCAGCTGGGACTTCAACCCCAGTATCTGTATACTTGTGAAACTGGCTCAGCTGTAGTTGCCAAGTCCATCTGTTGTGGAGGAGCTGAATCCTCACAGCCCAGACAACAGCCAGCAATCAGAACTCAAGTGTTAATTCCACTGAAAATTTCAAATCAAGCTAATGGCACAGCAATGGAATTTTCAAACTCAATGAGGTGGTGTGCATTCTTGTTCAGAGCAACTGACGTTTTGGAGCATATCTTCAGCTAATGAGGACTGCTTTGGTTGCAGCTATTGTAAAAGCAAGCTGCATAAAATGGTCACTCTTTCTTCAGTGAATGTACGTCTCTTTTTGATTTTAGTTAGTGTCACTTCTCCAACTGAATATCTAGTGGACTTGTGGAAAATTAGCTTTGACCTACCTAATATTCCTTGACTGTACATAGATGGACTCTATTTGGGGTTTTACCTGTTAGCTTTCCTTTTGATGTTAATTATGGAGGTTAGGGAGTGCAAACAGAACACCCACTGAGGGAATGGAGGTGTGTGTTTTATGAATACAGTTTGGTTGCGTGTAGTGCGTTGCTTAGAAATTGGAGAGGGGCTATAATTAGAGCTTAATTAGAGACTAGAAAATAGTCTGCATATTTTCCACCTTCTTTTACAAGCTAAGACCCTGCTACCAATGATTCCGTTGTCCAAAATACTTAACCATGCTTTCTAGTAACTTATGATGCAGTTTTCAGAGGTACTCTACACTGGATTTTCTGTCCTTCTGAAAAACTGATCGCACATCCAACAGACAGAGTGCAAGCAAAATGTAGAGTACATCCAAGAGTCCTACCCATAGGAGAAGTTAAAATACACCTGTGATGGTGGCTCCAGAATTGGAGGGGGAGCAGCCTGGCACATTTTCAGAAGGAGTAATTAATGCTCTCAGACAGTCTGAACTCCCAACCCCACTAGAGTCCACAGAACTAATATATACCTCTCTATGAGTATAACCTGGCCATGAAAAAAAAAGGTTAATTTGTTATATATCATGTTAATAATTATCATTGATACAAATATCACTCATCAGAGTCATATAACCGTTTTCTCTTGAGGCCAAATAAAATATCAAGTTATATCTATTTTTTCTCCTAAATTTGGCACAGTGGCAGACTTTATGGTCTAAAGAATATATCTCATCTGAACTTTGAGAACTTTAAGATTAATTTAATTTTCGCCTCCATACGCAATATGATTTTAATGAAGCTGGGCAACAATAGGGGAGCTGTTCTCCAGTTAATTTAAAACCTGAACACTTCTCTAGGTGAAAACCAGAGACTGTGCGGCCACCTAGATTAAAATTGTCTGCACTGAATTTCAATGCTAATGATTTCAAATTCTGTTAAGGTTAATTGCTCTGCTTTTTATTG
>NW_010133462.1:284-13239 GCF_000699245.1 Pterocles gutturalis | reverse complement strand
GCAGGGCAGAGAGAGATAAAAGGTAACTCAAAGAGAGAAGAGGAACCAGAAGGAGAGGAGAGACAGAAAATATTCTGGAACTGTATCACCACCCTTGGATCCAGAGATGGCCTTTGCTCGAAGTTCTGATCCTCAGATGCGGGTGTGCACCTTCCCTTTTGGTTCTTCACTCTTTACAGACAAAAGTTCTCAAGTCTCCATCTAACTTTCTTCAATTAGCCTAAGAAGTGAGGGAGGTGACTCCTTAATTTGCACAGGAAGTGACAAGGGGTATTTCCTTAATTTGCATGGGAAGAACCCTCATTTTGCACATGCTTAATGGGGAAGAAGGGCATCACTAACCCTTTCAACCAATCGGGTCTGTGTCATGCAGACCCTGTAGTAGATACGCTTTGGCCATACTTTCCTTGTTAGCGCCTCAGAGGTGAGGAAGGTCAAGGTTTGCTTCTTGGTTGGAAGGGAAGGCAATCTTGTTAGCAAGGGAAGGAGTCCATAAGTCATTTCATACTTTCACTTATTAGCAAGGAGTAGGATTTTGGGGTCCCTCGGTAGACAATGTACAGTACATTTGAGATGTTTGAGACAAATAATTTCCTTAAAAGGCCTTTGGCAGACAATTACCTTCCATCCATTATCAGGCCCTTTTGTTGTCCAAAAACTGGAGTTCGTTACCCGGTGTGCAACAAGTCAATCCACACACAGAGTCGAGATATCGTTTTATTGCATTTCTGCACAGAGATGGATGCTAGGTGGTAATCCACAAAACTAGCATCCCTGGTTGCAGTGATGTCACGTATTTATACAGTTCAAAATGTTGGTTGTGCACGCTTTGCCCCATCCCTCTAATTACAATTGGTTAATTCTTTTCTCTTCTTAATTACAATTGGTCAATTTTTCTCCCACTTCGATTTAATGGCACAGTGTTTTTTAATTTTACTACGCATGCTCCATAAGTGGGGGTCTTGAATCGAGGTGGGTCTCGATTCGAGGTGGGTCTCAGGTACCTGGAGGTGTGGTTTTCACATTATAATAAGGTTCCAAGATTTGTAATAACAAAAGGCTCCCATGCTTCAGGACATGTCACACCCCAAGGACAGTACTTCCTGTCCTCCCTGGTAAGGGGTAAATGGTCCCAAATTGCTCCCATTGCCTCCAAGGCCAGGCCCATCCAGCACCATCTTTCTGTTTATATAATTTCCTTATTGCTAGATAACAATTCCCCCCTTTGAGACTTGTTAGGAAAAGGATTTTCATTTTCCCAACAACTCTCATATTATCCTCTGGTAGACTTGCTTTCCCACCATTGAGACACATTTTGCAGTACATTGCATGATTACATAAATATTAGATCAGGGAACCAGGAAGTTAGCCATTTCCCCTTGATGCAACAGTACCACAATACGGACATGTACCTATCTCATTAGCATTTGGGCATAATAAATCTTCTCCAGAATGGGTGATTATTATATTTTGAATGCATTTACTGTAATTTTTGGAAATTTGAATTTATTTCTACTTCCCATCTGAGATTCCAAATCTAGGGATTATCTCTTTTATTAAAATTCTGACTACTTCCCCAGCTTTGTTGGTACGGCACAGGAAAGCCTTGGGCCATCCTGAAAATGTATCTACTAATACCAATAAATATTTATGCTGGTTACACTTAGACAAATCAGAAAAATCTGCCAGCATTCTCCAGGATCCCAGCCTCTTTTAACCTCCCTGAGAGGAGGTCTTCTCTGTATTTTTGGGTTATTTTTGTGACATACCAAGCATTGCTTTACTGTAACATTTGCTAACTTTTGCATTTGTGGGCCAATGATGTATCTTTCAATGTTAGCTATTATGGCATCAGCTTCCATATGAGTTTCTTGATGAGTCCTTTTTATTAAGCCTCATTACTGGAGCAGTGACTATCGCTTATCCATTATCAGTCATCCACCAACCTCCTTTGGACTTTGTATAATTTTGCCAGTTGGTCATCCTTTTCAGAATACTTATGAGGTTCCTTTAAAATCATCTTAGTTGAGATCAAGGCTCCAATCACAGATTCTGATAGAGCAGCTCTCTTTGCAGCTTCATCTGCTTTCCAATTTCCCTTTATTATTTCAGTTTATCCTTTTGATGTGCTTTGCAGGGTATTATTGCTGTTTCCTTTGGTTTCAAAACTGCTTGCAGTAACTTCAAAATTTCCAGTCCATATTTAATGGGAGTCCCTTGGGAAGTCAGCAAACCCCATTCCTCCCAGATCGCTCCATGGGCATGGAAAACTGCAAATGCATACTTAGAGTCCGTATAAATGTTTGCTGTCTTTTCCTCAGATAATTCCAAAGCTTGGGTCAGAGCAACAGTTTCTGCCTTTTGGGCAGACACATTGGGTGATGAGGCTCAAGCTTCCACTTCTTCTAGTAAGGTTACGACAGTATATTCTGCTCTCCGCTCTCCTTTAACCATAAAACTGCTCCCATCAGTAAACAGCTCCCAGTCTGGATCTTCCAGAGGTTTGTCTTTTAAATCAGATCTGCTAGAATACACTTGTTCTGTAACTTGGAGACAATCGTGCTCTAATTTTTCTTCCTTATCAACTTGCAACAAGGTAGCAGGATTTAAAGTTGATGATACCTTCAGGGTGACATCATCTTGTTCCATCAGTGCTGCTTTGTACTAAACTGTCCTGCTGGGGAGAGCCAATGATGGCCTTTCTGTTCCAGCACTGCCCATACAGCATGAGGCACAATCATGGTAATGTGTTGTCCCAGTGTTAGCTTGCATGCCTCCTTAATTAGCAGCACTGCTGCTGCAACTGCCCTAAGGCATGCTGGCCATCCTTTGCTCTCATCATCCAGCTGCTTAGAAAAATATGCTACTGGTCTCTTCCATTGTCCAAAAGCCTGTGTCAAGACTCCTAATGCCACATGTTGTCATTCATGGACATATAGCAAAAAGGGCTTTTTCAAGTTTGGCAAACCCAGTGCTGGTGCTCTCATTAATTCAGATTTTATGACGTCAAAACCTTTTCAACACTCTGAAGTCCAGTCCAAAATTTCTCCAGGTCCTTTAATAGCAGCATATAAAGGTTTAACAATTAAACTGAAGTTTGGTATCCAGAGCCTACACCATCCGGCCACGCTAAAAAACTCCTCAATTCGTTTTTTGATCTGGGAGGGTGCTATCCAGCATATAGCCTCTTTTTGTTCTGTTCCCAGTTGTCCTTCACCCTGGGATATTTTGAAACCCAAGTAAATCACTGTAGTTTGTACCACTTGGGCCTTTTTCTGAGATACTCAGTATCCAGACAGTCCCAGGAAATTTAGCAGATCAATTGTAGCTGTCATGCGCTCCTGCTTGGTTCCGGCTCCCAGCAAAATATCATCTACATATTGTAACAGACTAAGGGAAGGATTCTTTCCTTGCCAATCTTCCAATTCTTTAGCAAGCACATTACCAAAAACTGTTGGGCTATTCTTAAATCCTTGTGGCAGCACAGTCCAGCAGAGTTGAGTTTTTCTACCTGTGGTAGGGCTTTCCCATTCAAAAGCAAATATCTTCTGGCTTTGACAAGCAATTGCAAGCAAATCACTTCCTTCTTTGGTCCCTTACAACACTGAACTACAAATTTTATCTTATAGGAAAAAAAAAATCAGTAATTTTAGAAACTGATTAGAGCTTATTTAATTTTTTCAAAGCATAATATCAAAAGCAGATTTAAAACTCAATGACTATCCAAAGCAACTGTTGAAAGTTCCTTAAGCACAGAATAAAAACCTTCCACTGTTTAACCAACTTTTTGTGGTGACTTTTTCCTATCTAAGGCATGTGTACAGAGACGAATACAAAAATAAATAAGGTGTGCACTCAGAGGAGTGAATGCTAATACTTTTTATGCTAATCTCTGACACTTCTAACGCCGTCTATAATCTAAGGTTCTCAAAGTAGAGCAAAACTTCAGTCAGATCTAGTCCAGAGTTGCACTGAAATATTATTCAATTTCAAACCAGAAAATGACTGATTTGTTGAATGCCAAGCTTTTTGTGGGACTCAGTGAGGCTAAGTACAACCCACGGGCTGGGAAAGCTTCTCTAACCCACCCCTTACCATCAGACTCTCCCCGTGTGAAGTGCATCACCATCCAACCCTCCCTGGTACTACCCAGCACAGGAAGTGTGCAATCCTGCTCTGAAGCAGCTGAATTCAGACACCCGGTACCTGGGGAGAGACAGTTTAACCTTAGAGCTGTCAAGCTTCCCATTGCACAGCTGAGGAGGATGCAGCTCTACCCCATTTCTGACAAGGAAATGTCCTGTAGCCACACACCTCTGGGAGGACAGTCAGACTTGCTCGTACCAGTGTCTAAGAATAGGTCAGGAAATCACTGCATCTGTTAGCTACAGTTTCACCACAGCTTCAGGCTTTCATGCTTTATAGTCCTTTCAGAGTCAGAAAAACACTTTCCGCTTATTTGTGTTTTTGTATATCTGTATATGTACTTGTACATATATATCTATGTACATGCATATATTGCAAGTTTTGTTAAGAATCCTTTTAATATCTGCTGTAGGTAGGCCACAGATGTTCCTGATTAATTCCAGCTCCTGGAATTCAGATGCACTTGATGAGAAGTGAACTTCTCATCTAATGAGAACCACAGTTCTGTGTTTGAAAATCATTACGTATCTGCTACTAGCATGTATTACAGCATGACTCAAACAGAGAGGTAGAAGTTGTTCATGCAGACTAAATGATTTTAGATATTTTTTCCCTATTTGCAAGTCAACTTTACTCTATTTAATAAAAAAGAGCTATAGCCACATTGAGTCATGCAGTAAAAGTAATAGCAGCCAACATAGAAAGGGAATTTTAGCTATGGAAGTGGAGCAAGGTAGTGGTAGACAGCTAGTCTGAAAAAAAAACATGACATTTCAACTTGCAGCTCAGGAGAAGTCTGTGTTCTGATGGGGTCTTCAGGAACGAGGACATGCAGTGTTGCTTCTTCCTTCCTCTCCAGTATAGAAGCAGTGTCATTGCTCTAACACATCATGTGAAAGGGAGAGTTTCTATCCAGCCCCTCATAACCAGTGGCAAAATCTGAGCCCTTAGAAAAAGAATTTGTCATTTTAAGAATCCGACTTACAGCCTTGAATCTCTGTATTGTTAATTTCTTACACTTTCAAAAATATTTTATTGAATTTCTCACCTGAAACATCTGAGTGTCCCATACGTATTATCTTCCAAATCCAAAGTCTGGAAGTGCTGTAATACTCTAAAGACCCAATTTCTCCTTTGTCCAGGTGTATTACACATGGCACAGTGAGGTGACCAGCAGCACTATCAGAAAATTAAAGACCAAAATGCTCGGCCTGACAGTCAAGTGGGTTAGCAACTTTAACATGAGAGTGGTCATCTGCATATTCCTTCTTCATGACTACTTTTACCCAACAGAAAATAGAGGTGAAGTGAGATCAGCTCTGGATTTTTCCAAACCAAGCTAAATCTAACTGCATTGCACTACCTGTGGGCTTACAGCAGTGTGGAAGCTGTTACTGTGAAGTGCAGGGAATTCTTCAGCTGCAAAATCTTTCTCATTACTCTAAATTCACGCAGTCAATGAGGAGAAGCTGTCTGTTATGTTCCCCTGCCAATAAACAGAGACCTTTTCCTATTTCCCTTCCACACTTTTGGCTTTATAATCTCTATAGTTTAAAAGGGTATTATTTCCAAGGCACTCCTTTTCTTTCTCACTGACTCTCTTTTATCTGGATCACCTAATCTGCTAGAGACAGCCACTACAGCCTTAGGAAAAACAAGTATTTAAATCGTTGCCTCTGACATCTCATTGGCCTAGAGAAGAAATACAGGATGGCTCCCCAGGCAAAGGAAGTAAAGTTTAATAATAAGTTTCATTAAAGGCATTCTCTTTCTCTCATTCATATTTTTCTTCATTCATATGTCTAGAGTAACAGCAACTTGAGAAAACTAAAACTCAATTTTCCCATTAAAAATTAAAAGCTAAGACAGAATCTGTGCACTTTTCAATTAGCCTTTCCCGCAGACTCTGTGGATGGCTGGACATTTCCCAGAAGAAAGCTCCCCTTGGCAACAAAAATATTTGATCCTCCATTTTCATCCTGAACAATTTTCCACATCAGTAGATGAAATGAAGGTCTTCGGTCATGATTTGCATGCATACATATCAACATCTATCAAACTTTAAACTGATTGATATGCCAAGGTATTTACAATCAGTGCAAGTAATACCTCTATGATTTTTTTAGGCTAACAGCTAGACTTTTAAAGTATGTGTTTAACTCTGCTCATATCCAAACTAATAAGTCCTAATTGCTTTCCTAAATTATCATCTGAGTAATATCAACTGTGTACCTTAAGTGTGCTTTTAGAGTGAAAAATTGTGTCAGAGTCTTGTTATTAATTTGGAATAAATTCCCAGATCAATCCAATTCAAGTCCTGTAAGACATAATAATTTTTTTATTAAGCCATGCACTGCATGACAGAGCTACTATAATGCAAATTGAAAAAGAGATTATATCACAAATGGGAGTACATAGTTGTGCAGGTAGAATAGTAAGAAAAATAGTAGTATCACACAATCAAATATTATGTAAGCAATGACAGTACTAAACTAAAGCTTTTTTTGTTTTCTTTTCTAGTATTGGTGTTATGTTGACACGATTTTTAAATAAATTGATAAAGTTGCCTCTAGGAAGCAGTGGCTGAACTAAAATAGGCTTAAGAACATAGGACCATCAACTATTATGCAGATGGGAAACCATTTTTTGTGCATATACATCATAACCAGCCGTGGGGGTGGGGAGGAAGGCTGATCAAACAAAGGGCTCAGTGCAGAAAACCACTTAATAAAATCAAGGTAACTAAGACCTTAAGGCAAATTACAAAGAATTATTGCCCTCCTTTCAGTCTCAAAAGGATGTATACCTCTAGATTGTTCGAGGAAGAACAGAAGGAGAGACTTCTCAAATAACAAAAAAAATCCTCAACAGTCTAATTCGAAGATAAATTTACTCCTGGTGAATTGTGTCACCTTTGTCTGCCGTATGATACCAGTGGGAACAAAGGGACCTATTGAGAATATAAAACATTAAAACTCTATTTTTCTTTCATTGGACTTAATTTGAACTTTGGGCGCGTGGGGAGAGAGTTTTATTAATGCTTACTGCAGAAGAAGCAATATACTGATAAGGAAAATGCACTCTAACAGTGATACTGACACTGACTTGCACGGGGAGAGAAGAAAAGGCAAAATAGGAGAGAGATGAGAAGCATCAGAACAGATACCCAACTTTGAAACTTGCAGCATGAAGGCTACTATTTCACCACTTGGTGTCACTGTAGCATTTGATGTTTGTAAATATTTGCCCTTTTCTTGCTGCTGTTGCTTCTGGATTGCTGATGGATTTTGTTTTGCTTTGTTTGTTTTATCGTGGTCGTTGCTTCGTGTTTTTTATCAAAAACGAAAGGCAGAAATCAAACTTGTAGCTGCTAATAGCCCTCAGATCTAGCAATGAATGTTGTTGAGCATTAGACCAACAGCACCAAACTGATTTGCAATAAACTGATTCAGACACGGATAGAACTTGCACAGTTCAAGGTCTGGAAATATCTTAAATCTGTTATATGCAGTTATTAGCGAACTTAAGTTCACAGTATGCTTACATCTACACCCTTTTCACCCTTCCTAAAATAGGTATCTCCTAACATTGATACTTCAATGCACATCTTTCTCTCAGTGACATGGACAGCGTTTCACACAGAAACAGCTTTGCTTGAAAACGGTTCAGACTGTAAACTCATTTCAGGCAGTTATTGCCTCTGTGCTATGTACACAGTTGTGCAGGTAGAACAGTAAGAAAAATAGTAGTATCACACAATCAAATCCCACCACCACCACCCCCTTCTTCCCAGGCTTAATTTCATTCTCTACTCTTCTACCTCCTCCCCAAGAAGGGGGATGGGGAATGGGGGTTTTGCCCTGTTCATAACATTTTGTCTCTGCAACACCACCCTCCCCATGCCGTTCCCCTGCTTCAGCATGGGATCCCTCCTATGGGAGACAGTCCTTTATTAACTTCTTCAATGTGGATTCTTTCCCATGGGCTGCAGTTCTTCAAGAACCACCCCAGTGTTAATCCTTTCCACAAGGTGTAGTCCTTCAGGAACAGACTGCTCCAGCACGGTTCCTCCACAGGCCACAGCTTTCTGTCAGAAGCCTGCTCCTGCGTAGGCTTTCCAGGGGCTGCAGCTTCCTTCAGGGCACATCCCCTACTGCAGCATGGGGTCCTCTATGGACTGCAAGGCAGATATTTGCCCTACCATGGTCCTCCATGGGCTGCACGGGACAGCCTGCTTAATCTCTGCTCCAGTGCCTGGAGCACATCCTCCCTCTCCTTCTTCACTGACCTTCACGCCTGCAGGGCATAAAGAGCCAGCAAGACAATCTTCCTAGCTTGCATTAGCTGTATGCACACTCCTAAGCTACATTACCTCGCACTGCTGTGGGACTGTAAAGCCATCTTGGAGAATCAAAGTGATAGTTATGTCCTACACACACATCCAGCCTTAGCAAGTTAACTCCTGTACATACATCCACAGCTAATGTTATTGCAAATGCTCTGGCCCAGGTCTTTCATAGTTACCATCATGATGGTTTATTTCCTTACCAGTCACAGTACCATCATTAATCATAACGTACCGTGGTTACTGTGCTTTGTATTTCTCTATAGCCCCTTGATTCATTAGGGAGGCAACTAATGACAAGGAAGCATCCTCAGTGAGTCTGGACTGCCCTTTACAAAACCTCTTTAAGGAAAAGGCTCAAAGGCTGCTGCTAACTCATTATGGTTTTTTTCTGTTTAGTTCTGCTACTAACTTTTAACCTCCTCCTTTCCAGAGCAAAATACTGAATAACTTGACAGAATAACTTGCAATGTTTTGCATGTACCATGACTGCCAGGGGCATACAAAGCAACTTAGCTGGAAAGAGAGAAACTTCTGCTGTTGCTTTATTACGTTGGCCTAGAAGCTGTTAAATTTGACGGTGTCTGACCAGACTTCACTTGGTCATTTGATATCTGAATATGGAAAGCAAAGTTGTGTTGTTTCAGTGTTGTGGAGGAGTTTTTAGATAAAAGTGTGACTTTTGATGAGTTTGATGGCAAGGTTACTCTTACTATGTGCAGGAAACATACAGAGGGAAAAGCATGTTAGAATAATTTGGAATTACTTATACAGGGACTGGAGAGGCAAAAAGGTAAGGGAGACCCTCCTGTTGAGTCATAAGGTTCAGAAAGGAACCCCTTGCTTTCTAAACTCCTTCTAGTGAGGAGTCTAGGTGCAGCTGGATCCACTCCTGGTCCTAGACTTAGGATAAGCATTATCTGGCCATAACCACAACATCACTGCATTTTCTATCATAACCACAACATCACTGTGTTTTCTACATTGTTGTCACACTGAAAATACAAAACCTAGCACACTGTACCAGCTACTAAAAGGAAAAGCATACCTAAGTGGAAATTTACAGTTTACAGCCTAAGGCTTCAGCAAATGTAGCTACTCGTGCTAAGCTAAGAAAACAGCATACTGAATCACACGATTTTCACTCTATTTAAAACTTACTGCTTTAGGCTAAACAACTAATATGCCTTAGCAGTGAGAGGCATGCCTGCTAAAGCAGAGAGTTGCCTGGCATGCAGTCCAATTGCCGTGCAGGGAGAATTCAAACTGGGCTCATCCACTGATCTGTCATTGGTAAAGGATCTCCTTGATTTGAGAAGCAGCCTTGACAGGCATCCCAGCTCAAGGGGAGACGATCGCCATGCAGCCATGCTGCCTAGCAGGCAGAGCTCCGAGAAGGCTCACTTAGGCTGTCATATTGATGTGGTACATGGGTTGTCTCCTAGTCGAATTGCATGCTATGAGAGAGGTATGGCAGGAGGCTCCTTGTACCCACAACTTTTCAGTGTTTACTGTGTTGCTCTGCTCCTCGTGGGTTTTCTAGAGGAGTTCTTGGCCCAGCTATGGCTCAGGCCTTTACCTGCTTTGGAGCCTGCATCAGACTGCTGCTGGTTTGGTAAAAGAAAAGCGGGCAGAAGGTCAAGTGCATCCATCACAGATGTACATCTATGCTCAGCCGACCAGAGATCGCATCCAGAGTGACTCCACATCACTATATGATGGGGAACTGAGTCTGTTGATGTGAGAAATCATAAAGGTGGCCTGATTAGAAAGGGAAAATTACCAAAAAAAAGAAAATATTTGCTGAAAAACACTGTCAGGGAAATTGCCTACCAGCCTGGGAACCAAAAAGTATTCTTCAAAAGTGCAGCTAGCTGCTCTGAAGTATAGCTGGGAACTCTGAAACAGGAGATATCCTGAGATACCACTGATAAGTGCAAAACAAAGGAAACAGAGAATTTTTGTCTGAAAAAGTGGAAGAGGTCTAGGAAAATAAAATTGGTCCAAAAGAACAAAAAACTCCATCACCTAGTGGCTGTTACTGGTGAAAAAACTAACAGCATCTATTGGTGGTGACCTACACTGTCTTACGTCTCTATGATATAAAACGGACTTTATTTTTATTCAGGATGGATCCTCTCTCTGAGAACTTCCCATGCTGCACATACTTTTCTTTTCCAAAAGGTTGAATGCTCCACACAAACTTTCTATGAGATCTTGGACTCACTCTGGGGATGTCTGGCTGACGCCAGACTCCACACCTCAGACCATTTTTGAAGTGAGAGACTGCCTTCTGTCTGTTACTTCACGCTCCTTCTCTGGGACCACTGCTGGGATCAGGTCAGTTTGCCTTACCACCTCTGGGATGGTTGGGCCCCCTCTGGGATCGGTTTGTCCTCCCCTCCAGGGTGGTTTGGGCTCTTCTGAAATCTGTCTAATTCATTTGACATATTGCTGCTGCTATGTTGTTGACAAGTTCTGGGATACCTGCAGAGATATGGACCTGCACCAAGATTTTGCCAACGAGCCTGAAAGGAATAGTCTTAGGCAGAAATATAACTACCTTAAGATATGTGCATTGTCCTTGTTTCAGTGTTCAAAGCGCTTTTTGTTTTCTTTATTCAGTGACTTTTGTTTACCTCTCACTTCCTTCTCATTTTTGCTTTTACCATAAATTTTTTTTCATGTCATTTGCTTATTCTCTGGGTTTATTCTTTATTTTTCTTGCTCTGTCTCACCACTTGAATGTCAACAGAGGACATTTCTCCTCAGTTCTACTACTTGCTCTGTGCTTGAGCTAAGAACAACATACAGATAGAGGTCTGTTATGATACCAGTTATCTGTAGAAAGTGTTTAAGGATCTCAGGGTACAAATTTATCATGACATGCAATTCTTTTGTTCAAACCAGTTGGTTTGTGAGCATATTGGTTAGCTGTGTTTCTTTGTTTCTTCTCTTTCTTTGCAGACTTTTTTCTTTAAATCTTGTTGGTTCATCTTTCTCAACTGAAATGCCTCATATTTTTAAGTTCCAGTTCTGAATTATCATTGTTCACTGCTGAAAGAAAAACCAGTTCATGTCTTACAATATGGGAGTTATTGTCTCTTTCCAGCTCCTGTACTGTTAGTCCAAATTGTGCATACTTCTTTTTTGCTATTTTTGCTATATGAGGTTTGTTTTGTATTTAATCAGCAAATGCTTGAACAACTAAAATAATTAATCTGAATTACATGTGTTGTAATTTTTCCAGATTTTTAATAACTTTAGTGTTCATAAGAAGATGTTTCTTGTTACAGTTCTGAACTGTGTAAATTTCAGAAAACCAGTCAGCTTAGAAAGACCAGAACTCATTTTTTGTGGCACCTGACGTGGTTTTCCCAGTAGGACAAAGTGAGACATAATTCAAAACCTATAGACTCAACTTGAGGGAATTAATGTAATTTTTTGCAAACTAATTGTAACAGAGTAGGATAGAGAGAAATAAAATAAATAAACAAAAAAACCTAAAGCTCCCCTTTGCTTAAAAACCTGAAAACTCTCTTTATTAAGACCTAGGAGATGGCTTCATATGTTTCTTTCCTTTAAAGGTTGTTTCAGCATGGCCTCAGATAAGGAGCCATGCACTTTTTGTGCCTGTGTGCATATTCATCCCTTTCAATTTATGACTGCTATAAAAGATTTCATTTTCACCAGGATTTCACAGTTGCATATTGCAAATGCATTGAAAGAGTTTAAGACTAATACTCACCTTGATTAACTGGCATCATAAAAGTCTTCATTTAATGCAGCAATTCATGTTACTGATATTTGTATGTTTACATATTTGTATGTTCTTAAATGTTTTGATTAGTTTTATCAACCAGGAAGTACTTAATTGAACAAATCCTGTTGAAAAATAAAACATTGTAAATGTTTTTGCTGTTCCTGATTCTCAGCCACATTGAGGATGTAGCACCTCAGCACACTGCCGGCCTTTGAAGCAATGTGGTTGTCAACTTTTCTGTACTGGGAGCATCTGAACTTACAAGTTCAGCACTGCCACTTATGATTCTGTTATGAGCCTCACAATGTTTTGTAAGAATAAGGTGTAAGAATAAGGACTTAGAAGACTTAAAAGCGCACAGGGCCAGGCACCACGGCACTCAAGCCAGAGAAAAGAGGCCCTGAAACATGTACTACAGAGGCCTCGTGGTGCTCAGGTCAAGGGAAAGGGCTCTTGCAAGAGCAGAGGGCCAAGACCCGCAGCGCTGTGCTCTGGGGAGGGATGCACCCAGGGCACAGGTCCAGCCCCATGATAGTCAAAGCAGGGCAACGGGGCTGTGCAAGACCAGAGGGAGAAGCCCCATGGCACTCTGCTAAGGACCACAAGAGGAAAGGGTGGGCACAGCCCCAGGAAAAGGGGGAGAAAACAGCACGGGTGGCAGTAGCAATGCCAAGGGCACTGTTAGGAACTCCAAGACTTTT
>NW_010133462.1:0-205 GCF_000699245.1 Pterocles gutturalis | reverse complement strand
CAGCTGCGGGCCCAGCCCTGGTTTCAGCAGCACCTGGGGCGTTCTTCTAGTGCTGCTGGTGGGGTGGCCTCTTCTGGGCTGGAGAAGAGGCCTCGGGGCTGCTGGCCCTCCTCTTCGGGGCTCTGCCCCAGGTGGAAGTAGGTGGACATGCCACGGCCTCCTCAGGCTCCTCCTGAGACCCTTCCTGCTCCCCAGGGATAGGAAC
>NW_010133461.1:9274-10831 GCF_000699245.1 Pterocles gutturalis | reverse complement strand
GCATCATCCGGTGGATCCACCATCAGAGGAGCCCAGGGCCTGCTGCTCTCAGCGGAGGGTTCGATGGTGGAGGGAGTAACAAGGGTGAGAAATGCTCTGGCGTGGTGGAGATTTGTGGTAGCACGAGGGGAGAGAACAGAGAAACTGGTGTCCACAAATGCAGGGGTATTCTTGGAGGTGTCCAGACATAGGAGTGGAGAAGTGAATCCCCCAAGGAGCTGGAGGCTGGGGCTGGCAGAGCTGTCCCCACCGCGGCTCAGCCCCTCTTCTGCAGGAAGCAAACCCATTTTTTTTCCCTGATTCCTGCAGCAGAAGTGGGAATAAAGAGCTTTTCTCATAGTCTGTGTCTAGAAATTCCACTTATTGAATCAGTTCTGTTCTGCGGGGGGTTTTGCTGAGGTCTGTGGCTCCTCAGTCATCAGTGACCTGGGCAGGCACGGCTGGGGCATCCCCATGTCAACCTGGTGAGCCAAGATGAGCCACTGTCATATTGGGCTTTTCCTCTTGAAGTCTGCGAGAGGAGGTTCTGAGAAAGCTGGATTTCGGAGACAGGTTACAGGGATCAGTGAAAAGAGGTTTACATTTTGGCAGAGAGCATCCCTCCGAGGTGGATGGTCCCTGAGGCTCCTGGTGGCTGGGTCCATCCTGCAGCTATTCCCCCGGGGTTCAGCCAGTGTGACCGAAATGTCTCCTGTTCACAGGAGCTGCTTCTCAGCCTTTTTTCCAAACTCTGCTCTCGGCCAGGCTGGAGGACTCCACAGGTTTATCAGATTTCACAGTGATTCTGGCCTGCTGCTGGCAGATCATCTGGATGCTGGGCAGATTTTGGAGGATTTCTTTGTGATTTAAACTATAAATGATATCGGCCCTTACATAGCAAAGTTCCACAGAGATGTCTGTGGTTTACAATAGCTGTAAGAGGTGGAAATAAAATCAGAGATGATGGTAAAACCAGAAGTTCAACTCAAACCTTTCAAGTCCCAGGGTAGTACCCCGACCACTGGGCTCTTGGGTCTTCTGAAATACATTCATTCCCTTACAACAGAAGCCATCAACCAAATGCAAACCAAATCATGGGATTTTTATTTAAAGCACTCAGTCCTGAGATTTGAATTCACACTGAGAACAGAGACAAGTCAGCATTGATTTTTATATTTGAGAAATCCTAGTCTTGAAGGTTCGCCTTTTCTTCTAAAACTTGGGTGGGGAAGGGGAAGTCCTGGCTTGATACTGGGACGTGTTTTGTTAAAGAATAGCTGCAGTCAAATTCAAAACCTCCAATTATTTTATTAAGGAGATTTCCTAATTCAGCTACTTTACCTTTCTGTGGAATTTTAAGATGTGGAGCGTAGAGGACGGTGGCAGCAGCAGTGGGATGTGACAAATACCGAAGCCCTCAGCGTGTTTCCAGCTCTGCTCCGTACGTATCGCATTGTTTCATGCGTTTGTGTAACCCTAGGTTTCATGGAATGTGCCTGAGTGATGGTTGAGCACAGATGTAGGAAAAGACTGCCAAAAGCACTCCAAGAAAGGACATGGGACTGGCAATAAATAGAG
>NW_010133461.1:0-9243 GCF_000699245.1 Pterocles gutturalis | reverse complement strand
GGAATGGAGTCTACGAGCCCTGGAATCTCACTTCCAGATTTCACCTCCTCTACGGGCTGATGGTGATGGGGAACTCAGGAGAGGGACAGGAAACTGGGTGGGTGGTGTCCCAACACCAGCAGCTCCGGCATAGGCTCAGCATTAGATTCAGCAACAAAAAAAGAGCAAGTGGGAAATGAGAAGTAAAAAAAAAAAATCAGGGGTTTCAATTGTTTGTGTTGAAAAACACCATCTCCACTGATTTACGGTGATAGGGGCTTGGCCCAGGGCATGGAAAGCACAGTGCAGATGGGTTCGGAGTGCTGCAGCTCCCGGGTGCCAGTTATCCACAACGCAGCCAAATTCAGACAGAAGGGGTCAAGCAGAACAAGCATCACCATCAGGTAATTTTCCCATAAGCTGTCCAGGCTTGGAGGCTAATAGGACGCAGAGAAGGGCTTGTTGTGCCCGACTGTCCCTTTGCTCTCACGGCTGCGGGAATGAGCTTTGTCCTTGTTCCCGTTTGCACCGAGCTGAGTCACTGTGGAGCAAAAGCCCATTTGTTAATGAGAAGGAAGCGATAAGGTTGAGACCAGCATCTCTCCGATTGCCAGTTAAAAACACGCACTGATTTCCCTGAGGTTCTTCTAAAAGCCCAAGCTGTGATTCCCAGCGGTGGGGACCTCATCAGCCCCTCCTCGCCTGCTCAGCAGCATCCTGCTGGGCTCCAGCCCTGCCCAGCCCATCTCCAGAGCAGGATGAGTGCCTGGGTCCCTTCCCCGGTGCCATGGCCAGGCTCACACTTCCCCTGGCCATACGATGGGCTGAGCTTCGGGCTGTGCAGGATGCACACAAACCCCGCTCCCTCGCATCGCCTGCCCCTGCTGCAGGCAGAGCCATAAGGCACCATAAAGCTTAAGGTGTGTGATTTTTAAGTAAACATTTATTTATTATCTTTGGTCTGCTCAGGAGACTCTGTACCTGGGGCATATTCACCACCGTGTACAAACCTTCGTGTTTCTTTGGAAACCCTCCAAAGATGTGGAGCACTTGGGACTAAGGGAGTTCATGAAAATAGGAATAGAAAACAGGAGTCTTTATCAGAGACGGCAACACACATTAACCAGGGATTCCCATAAAAACACCGCTGACCTTCCTTCACTTGGGAAAATCTTACGTCTGAGGAGCTGCAACACCACAGTGTTTGTTCCCCTGTTTGCACAAAAGCACTTTCGCTTTTAACGTCAGGGGGGAGGAAGGTCCCAGGGCTGGGCAAAGGATCTGCTGTGAAGGGCTGGGGATGGGAAAATGGCTCTGCGTGATCCTGGAAAAATATCTTGAAGCTATCTCAGTGCTAAATGTCGGTGCCTGACTTCTTGGAAGGAGAAATAGGAACAAAATCATTGTTTAGGGCCATGTGTATAAGGATCAGATCTTTTCAGGAAAATAATCTGAGATCCGAGATAGGCCGACACATTTAAAAAGAAGCAAAATGTCATTATTGAAAAGTATGCTCAAAAAATACAGATATGTTAAGCACTATTTTATAATCTTTGGGGAGATAGCTGGTTGTTGCAAAAAGGGTGAGCCTTGAAATGACAGGAAACTCACCCCAACCTGCCATGTAATTCAGCAGAGGAATTTTAACAAGAAGCACCTGCCCGGCTCTTCCAGCTCAGCGCTGGCCTTTATGGCTTGACACACACTGTTAAATTTACCCAAGCACATCAGTTTACATATTGTTTCTAATGATTAAACTCTCTATGGCTGTTTTTTACATATAGGTGAAGGTAGTAAAGTGTATTAAAAATTTAAAAAAATATATATCTATCAGCCCAAAGCGTGCAGGCTGCTTGCGTGCTGTGCCCTGAGTCAGGAACTCGTGTGTTCTCAGCACCAGCATCCAAGAGTTCACGCAGACTCTTGAGGAATATCATCGGCGAGTAATGGGGGAGCGGCAAAAACGTCGACTTCACGACTGATCTGCGCTTTGTGTGTGTGTGACACCGGGAGAAGCACTCGCCCAGCAGACGGTCCCCATGGGCAGCCCAGCTCAGCCGCTCGCGCTGCTGGAGGACCAGCCCACAGCAGGGCGCCGCATGTTTGCCACGATGCATTTCAGATTCAGAGGTGAGGAAATATTTTGTGCTAAGAAACATTCTCCAGGGTTAAAAAATGAGCATCCAAAAAAATGGGAGGAAGTTAGTGTTGAAGGGAGGAGGGGAAGGGAGGACGGTCACAACTTGGAAATCGCCAAAACCCACGACCAAATCCCTCTTCTTCCATCAAGGTAAAATTTCTTGGTGGATAAAGTCGTGAATTCCTGTTTCTTTCTCAACCCTCTGGCTCAGCCTCCTCTTCACGGGCCCACGGGGACATTTTCTGGGGCACACGTGAAAGAACACAGGAGCATGCGCTACTTCAGCTATTGCAGGTCAGGGATCCCTCGTCCATCTGCAAGACATTGTCTTTAACAGGCCACTGCTTGCGCAGGGCAAACGGAGAGAGGAGGAATCCACCGTGGGAGGAGGAATCTCAGCTGCTGTGGGTCAGCAGCATCGGTCGGTGTTCCAGCAGTGTTGACCGAGGGGTGTTGTGGAGGGAAAAATAGGAGAAGCCGTAATAAGGTGACATAAAATAATGGCTCATGCTGTAGAATGGCTTTGCCTCATTCCTCACAAATGTGCATGAAATGATGATCCCGGTCTCCTCCACACTAAGCTCAAGGAGGTTGCTTTGAACTTTAATCAATACGAGGGACTGCACAATTTTGCTCGTGTGTTTTAGGGGAATTGCTCCTGATTTACACCAACAGGAGCTCCGGAGCTGGAGAGGATGGGGAGAGGTGCTGTGCCCAGGCACCCTGCAGAAGGAAAGGCTCACCCCCATCCTCAGGGCCACGTGTGCTCAGCGAGGCCGAAGGAGCTGCACCTCAACACAGCTCCTGGCTTCTCCGTGCTCATTTAGATCTTCTGCCCTGGACGAAAGCTGGAAGCTGTTGCTCCAGAGCTGCTGGAAGCTGTTGCTCCAGAGCCCCTGGCACTGGTTGAGCCCCAGTGCTTTCAAGCATCATACAGTACAGGAAAAATGGCATTTAACGTAATTTAGTTCTATTTCACTTCCTGCTAAAAACCAAACTATGTAAGAAAATAATATGTTGCCTTTTTTTTTAATTATTTTTTTCCAGGAAAGCCAACGCAATACTTCTGTTTCTGATAAATTCTATAAAAATTTGTGGCTTTCTGTGTGGATGTGAATGTGTAAGATGAAGATGAAGGCATATAGCTGTTTTAATAGATTTTTTTTTTTTTCAGGACGAGATTTCTTCCCAATAGCCTTTTAATTTTGGGATTTTCCATGCCAAAACTGTTTTCCTCCTTTCCTTCATCAGCTAAAAGCCCTTCAAGGGATCAGTGACCATCTCAGCAACCTTCGTTATTCACATCCAGAGCTACCATGACCATTGCATCTCTGTGCAGTGCTGGAGGACAACCTCAGAAACCCCAAGTCCCACAAGGTGCTTGACAGCTGCCTGGTTTTAAGACAGATTAATGTCCTGGGTCTCACTCACTTGCTTAAAGCAGTCACTGAAATATCCTGCTAAACCGACACTTTAGTGAGGATGTGAAGCCATGATTCCAGGTTACTCTTTTTAACACAAATTATTGAGTGCTGCTGAAACATACGCACACAAACACAGACCTGTCTCTGCTTCCACCCCTCCTGTTTCCATCCCTCTCCAGAATTTCAGCGCATTTCAGTGGGAAGCAGATATGAAAGCCCACGCGCTCGGCTTCAATTATTCAGCGACTTGGCAATGCAGTAGGCTCTGTATCAGCTCCCTTTGTATAGGCTTGGATCTGTCCCTGATATTTCCACACTTTATTCTCTTTTGTTTTTGATATTCTTGCCAGGACCTGGTTTTGGGGTCACACAACCATGATGGGCCCCTGATAATTTCAGGGCTCTTGAGGATGGAGGTGAATTTTGGTAAATCAAATCCCTTCGATACTCTGATAAATCGTCCCTGGAAGGTGACCCAGGTGGGACCCGAGTTTCTTCTGGCCATTGCACACACCAAGTGTCCTGTCCCTCAGTGTCCCCAGCCCCCCTGCTAGCCTCATGCAATGGTTGGAAATTAATGGCATGAAAAAGCAACAGATCCTTTAATTCGGTTGCTTTGGATGCTTTATGCAACTGAATAAAATCACCATTGGGATCTTCTTTCCCTCCTCTGTGCAAAAACCCCCCGTAGTTTCATAATCACTGATGTACTGGTATCCACGTATTTTTCTTCATTAGGTAGCACCCTTCCCGTGGCCACACAGAGAGGCTTTCTAACTTGATTATAAAAATTAAAAGCAAGTGGCTGTATCCTAAAAAGAAAAAAAAATATCTTTTAGCCTTGGGTATTTAGGGAAAAAAAAAAAAAAACCAACCCTGAAGACTGTAAAAAACCTGTAAAAATAGTAAAAAAAAAAAAAAAAAAATCAGGCTGCAGATTATTGAAGGGGATGGAAGACACTTGCAAGGTGAGCTCGGGAGCAGCCAGAGCTTCCCTCTTTCTAGGTAAAATTGTGTTTAAAAGCGATTTTCCCCCTCCCGCAGCCCGTCCCGGCGGGGTGTAACCTCAGACGGAGCGAACGTTTGCGGGACCGAACAAACCGGGCTTTTCCCCCTCATTTCTCCCCCGGGCTCTGGTTTCTCCTCCTGCCCGGCCGTGAGCAAGAGGAATCGCCTCTTTCTTGCACCTTTTTGCACGTAAATTGGTGCCGAAGACGGTGCTGGAGGCTGAGGGATGCAGCGAAATGCAAATGGACAGCCTCGGGTTGTTCACTTATCGTCCTTTAAAAAAAAAAAAAAAAAAAAAAAAAAGGGTTTGGGGATCAAAAAAAAAAAGGGGTTTGTTCATTTACCTTCCTTAAAAAAAAAAAAAAAAAAAAAAAAGAAGTGTTTAGGCATCAGAATAAAGACAAAACGGTGCTTGAAAGGCATTGAAAAGAGCCCTCTTTTCTCCGTCTTTTGGTTGCAAGAGAAAATCGCGCAGGGATCTGTAATGCGGTGTTTCACAGCCTGCCCGCGGACATTAACATGCAGCACACGGGTCTCTGCGGTAGGAGTGAAATGGGTTTGAGTGCGAACGAACAAAAGTCCATTAGAAAACCACAGTTGTATTAAATTTCAGCTCGGAAAATTAATATGTTTCTCACTTGAACTCTTACTTCTGCAAATTAGAGCGAAAACCCGAACGGGAAGAGTGCTTTAGTCGCTGTTGGGGGAATATTTCATTCCAGTGGCACTTCCACAGAGGCGTGAGAGCCATCAGTGGCGAGGCTGCTTGCAAACAATAAACCTGTTTCATATTTTTTAATTTTTTTTTAAATTTTAGATAAAGCAATTAAGTCATCTAGCTGAGAAACATAACATTGATTCCCATGGAAAAAGAATTATATTTTGCTTTTGTCCAGAGGGTAACAGTACAATATATCGAAAAGGCATTTCCCTGGCAGTGCTTTAGAGTAACGAATTTAATTTTAAATTTATTGGATGTACCTACAATGAGGAGTTTTCCTGTTTTGTCTACAGGTCTAAAATTACACAGTGAGGTACAGCAGCACACACACTAAGGGATCACGTCGTCTTAGGGGTTGGAAAAAAAAAAAAAAAAAAGAAAAAAAAAAAAAAAAAAAAAGAAAGAAGTGCCGAGCTCGCTTTTGTATTGGATTTTATTTTTGGGCTCGGATTAGGAAGCAAATGGAGTGAGGATGTAAAAAATGTACCTTTGATTCCGCTGCAGGAGAAGCAGGGAAAGACAGAGAGCAGTCTGAGGTCCCTGTTAATGACATCCCATCAAGATGCTTGTAAGACCCAAGAATGTTTACAACGTGGGCTCAAGTTCAATGACAAAATCCTTTGAAGGGGAAAGGGGAAGGGGGAAAAAAAAAAGCAGCCCAGACACTTTGTGCAGTGGGCATGAACTTGAACAAAAGAAAGGAGTCAAAGGCTGGGGAAGGGGGGAGGCGTGAAGGAAAGACTCGGAGAGGTGTTCCCACTGCGTCTGCTTCTGCCTTTCTTAAGTTCGTAGGTGGATCTTTGGTACATTTATATTTGATTTAGGGGGAAAACAAAGGAGGGAGAGAAGAGAAGAGAAGAGAAGAGAAGAGAAGAGAAGAGAAGAGAAGAGAAGAGAAGAGAAGAGAAGAGAAGAGAAGAGAAGAGAAGAGAAGAGAAGAGAAGAGAAGAGAAGAGAAGGGATGCCAGCGTGCTGTGTGCCCCACCTCGGGTCAGGGCAGGCAGATGAAGGTGTCTCTCCACTGACTGTGTTTTAAATCCAATTTTCCTACTAAAAACCACCCCAGAGCCCCCCTTCCCCACCGCCCACCCGTGACCTCCCAGGGCTGCTCTGCCCTAGGTTTTGGGGCTGCTCTGCCCCAGGTTTCAGGCTGTTCAGCCCCAGTTTCTAGGGCTGCTCTGTCCCACGTTTTGGGGTTGCTCTGCCCCAGGTTTTCTAAGTTTCAAGTTCAACGGCAAAGGGAGGGGGCGGGAGCCTTCACCTGGCCCGGCGCCCCCCGGCCGCGGCTCCTTCCCGGCGGTTTACGAGGATGTCGGGCCTTTCTCGCCCTTTGCTGGGGCCGCCGTGTAGAGGTTTTACAGCTCTCCCCGAGACTCTCCTCCTCCCCTTCCCATCTGCATTTTCCGCCTCGGATTCGGGGCTGGAGCTGAGGACAGGGATTGGGGGGTGGGAGTGGGCACGTCTCCCAGTTTCAAGCCAGTTTCCCATTGAGGGAGGGGGAGTCTGAACTGGGCTGGAGGTGTCTGGGGGTTTTCCAGACTTTCCAGACCAGGTCTGGGGACAGGGAAAGATCCCCATCTGGGGGAGAAAAAAAAAAAAAAAAAAAAGGGAAAAAGAAACATCTCACTAAAAGGATTAACCCTTAACGTGCCATGGAGGGGAGCTCTAAGAGGAGCATCCCTTTCCAAACCCATTAACAGACGGAGTTTATTCTGAAGTCGTGCTCAGACATACGCCAGATTGTTTTAATTATTATTTTATTGGATTATTTGATTTTTCTTTGGGGGACATCCGAGGAGCTTCCTCCTGACGGGTAAAGCTGCTTCTGCTCTGCAGCCCCTACAGGCACGCAGAAATCGGGGCGAGATGGTTCATTATTGGGAACACAGAGGGAAAGAAAAGCGGATTTTGAGCTTTTCACCCATCCGGCTGTTCAGGAAAACCAGACAAACCTTCCCCACTGCTTTCTAGGGCGGGAGGAACGGCGGGTCCAGCTGGTGCTGCCGGGACTCAGAGCCGGAACCCTTCCTCCGGGCCAGGAGTTAAGAAAATAAACCCGAATTGGTTCAAAACCGGGTAATTCAGAGCAGGATCCGGATGGGGAACAGCAAAGTGTAACCGGTCCCTGGGCGACAGGGGACACATCACCGCTGCCGGGGACCTCAGAAGGGCTATAGGCGAGCAAAGGGACCTACGTCTGAGCGCTATAGGGGAGCACAGGATCCTATAGCTCGCCCTGGGCCCGCACACGCGGAGACACGCGGTTTCCTGCGCCGCACACTGCCCGCTTCTCCCCTTTTCCTTTTTTTTTTTTTTTTTTTTTTTTCCTACCGGAGCGCCCGTCGGACGTCGCGTACCCTCCCCGCAGCCCCGACGGCTCCCCCCCCCGCACGGGGCGAGATTTATTGCGTCTGTCCCACCGCCCCCGCTGACGTCACCGCTCCGAACGCTCAGCTCCAGCGCCATTGGTTGTCCTCCTCCTGGAGCTTCTGACGTCACGCGTGACGTCATCGGGCGAGTGACGCCCTCCCAGGCGGGGAAAGGCTGCACCCCCGGGCGCCGCCGGCCCCCCCTGCCATTCCTGCAAGCGCAGGGAGAAAATAACCCGGGGCAAACGGGGAAAAACGGGGGAAAAACCGGGGGAAAGCGCCTCTGGCTCTGCTCTGCTCCCCGCCGGCAACCTGCTGGAAGCCGGAGCCGGCCCAAGCCTAAAATATTTAATAAATACATTACAGAACAAGAACAAAATCGATTTTAAAACCGGTCATTATTTAGGGCCCGCTGTGATTTACTGCTTCGAATTTATAAAAGAAATAAAAGGTGGGGGGAAAAAAGCAAATTTTTGTTGCCGGTAACGGTATTTTGGAATTTATTAGGACTTTGAGAGGCTTTTTGGGGTTTACAGGCGGGGTTAAATGCGACGCCGCTGAGGGGACTCTGTGAGCCGACACTCCGCTGCCCTGAAACACCGAGATATTAAACAAAGAAATCGTGTGCGTGGAGTTTGCGCTTTCCTGAAGCTGTAAATAACCCGAAAAGAACAGAAAGAACGGCGTGTTTGAGTGTATTTATTTCCACCCTATTTATTCTGTTGGAAAGAATGACGACGGTTCTTAATATTAACCAAGATCATTCAGTATTATATGGGGAATATCTCAGCACATGCTACGAAACGTATCGCTATAGTTTTGTATTAGTAGGAGAAGGAAAATGTGTGTACAAATACAGGTATACCAGCACAAACGAAAGCGCGTATGGAATTATACGAATTGCATTTACCTGTATCAAAATATAGGCATGAACATACTTATGGCTATATGTACGTATACAAACACGTGTATATACACCTTTATCTGAGTATATATTTATATCCACACAGCCAGCACTATATTGCATGTATACGTGCATAGGTTTGGGTAGCTGGGTATATAGAAACGCACGAACACAGATATTGTAAATGACAGAAGGTAAAATAATGCGGATTGCTAAATATGTGCATGTGCATACACGTATGTATATTTTATATATAACCGCGCAAAAACGTAGTACGTGCCTTCATAAATGTGTGCCTATATGTCATACAAATATACTGTACATCCACGCAAACCTGCGCGCTTATGAAACAATTCCCGTGTGTTTCTATATCACACACCTGGACTGGACTTATTCTCCTTTAGAAGCTAATTTTTATACTTTTTCCTGAATTAAGGAGATTTTTAATTTTTTCTGCAATTAGTACAGCTTTTCGTTTTTAAAGACCAAATCCCCTGCGACCCCCCACCCACCCCGGGACAGCCCCGCTCGGACCGCACGCAGGCGAGCCGGGAGCTGTGTATTGGAGTTAATTAATGCAATTAGGCCAGTTTTTCTTTCTTTTTTTTTCCCATTTTCTTTTTTCCTTTTTCTATTTTCCCCTCTCTTTTTTATTTTTTATATTTTATATTTCTTTTTTTTCTTTTTTTCTTTTTTTT
>NW_010133460.1:0-38539 GCF_000699245.1 Pterocles gutturalis | reverse complement strand
TAAAATATTTAGCAATCCGAATTCATTTGTCTTCTGAATTTCCAAGTTTCTCTGTCTTTTAAATTAAAAACTCCTATGTGCTTTGGTAAGTGCAACAGGTTATTTTAGTATTAACTAATATTAATTAACTAATAATAACTAAGATAAATTAACTAATATTAACCAGAATTAAGATATAAATACAGTAAATACAGATATTTTAAAGTTTGTAGGTTGAATTGATATATTTTTGTATTAAAAGCAAGGCAAATAGTGCAAAATATACCCACTGAATATTTTCTTATGTAAATAAATTAATAGATAAACAAATTCCCTCAGATGTGCTGTGCTTGTGTTCATTCTGTGTTGGTGTCTTTGCAAGCAAATTCTAAAATTGTATTTATCTGTGATGTGTGTGGGTACACTGATTAAAAATTACCTAACGTTAGTTAGATAAAGAATTTAAAGAGAGTTTTTTGGCAGATGTTCAATTCTTGCCATTGTGTTCTGCCCTTACCAATAGAAATTAAATCCGAATATAATAAATGGAAAAGAAAACAGCCTTGAAAATAGATGCAACTGTACCAAATTGTGGAATTCTCTTCTGCATTATAATATTTTCTTCCCTATTTCCATCTGCACTCAATTTAAAGCTTTATTATTTAACTCCCATGAGAACTTTTCTACATTTACACTATTAAAACTATGTGACTCTTTTTGCAATGCATTTTATAATGACTTAAGTATTTTTATTTAACTTATGCATTTGTTGTTTTTTATGTCCCATGAAGCTTTCCAGCTATTTTATGCATGAATGGAAATGTTGCTTGCTACAAAGAATGGTCCTTTGAAAGCCACCCAGACTATCAACCATAAAAAATAATTTGGAAAGCATGTCCTTTGATATGCTTGTACTTATGAAATAAACTTTGATCCCTAAAATTTCTTGAGCATGGTTTTCTAGTCTGCTATTTCCTTGGACTAATGAGAACTAACTTGGAGCAACAGTCATTCTAAATCTTGGCAAATGCAGGCACAAAACTTAGTGAAATCACCAATTTTTCAGTTAAGTGGAAATACAACCAATATGCTTCTTTTGTGATAGCAAAGACCAACTGAGAGGCAAAACTTTGTCATACCCTTCACCCATCTTGAAAGAAACAGACAACCTTCTCCTTTCTTAGCCAGTTTAGAGAAGAAATAATCCCTCTGAACTTGACAAAGAATCCTATTTTACATGTAAATTTCATAAAGAAGAGAAAGAACAAGCATCTCTCCTATGACACCAGTATTTACTGTGTTACAAGCCTTTAAAAACATTTATTTGCTTCTGAAAATGGTTTTCTTTTTTTTAACTATTGCATAATGTTACCTGAAAAAAAAAAAAAAAAAGTTTACAAGGCCTGTTATTCCAGAACAACTGGCTAAAGACTGGGAGTAATGAGGTAAAAAAATAAGAAGGTGTTTGCTATTTAGCCAGGTGACCTAGACTGGTTTTGTCACAATTTCTGTCTATTTTTCAATGGCAGTTATGCTAACTAGTTGTCTCTTGGTAAACAGTGATTACTTGGAAGCAAGCAAAGAATGACAGCAGAACAGGTAAAACGTTGACTCTGTCTGCACATTTTTGCACACTCCATTTAACCTCAGGCAGAAGCAGATATAAACACGGTACCCACACCAGCTCTGGGAGTCCAAGTAGCAACGAGAACAGTTTGGTCTTTGCTAATTTTCCCTCGATTTACTTAAGTCTCGCAACCACCAGGGAACCCTTCCTTTCCCTGCTACCTACTACCCCGCTCTCCAAGCTGAAGCAACAACAATGGATTGATCCTTCTGCTCAAAGACTTACACAGTCTCAGCATTTGTATTTATGACTCCGAACATCTGGATCAACAGGGAAAAGAACAATTGGCGTCAACAAAATATGAGAGATTGGTCTGAACAGGTGAACAGCTTCTGCTATTCTGGCTTTCACATTCTTGTGCGTATTAGTCTCTTCTTCCTGAATTGGCAAGAACATCTTCTTGTCATTAATAACTTATCCCCTAGCATCTTTCCATCAACCATATTTTCTCTCCTGAAGTCTTTCAGAATGGGGAATGTGACTCATATGGTACATTGTTAACGAGACAGTGCATGGAAGCTTGTCTATAGGTTGCAAAGTGGGCTAAACTGTAAATAAAACAAAATGTGCACATGGATCTTTTAATGTCTAACACATTTGAACTAAAAAGAGAAAATCTGAAATTACTGTAACTTAGCATTATGTACATTCATTTAAATGATATAATTGCTTATTACTAATTTGCAAATAAGTACCTACTTGTCTGCCTTTAATCACTGTATGCCTCTTTCTCCCTTGATAGTCAACAACTTCCACACTATCCAGATATATGTCAACCCAGTACACATATTTATTGATGAGATCTAGTGCAAGAGCCATTGGCTGTTCAATTTTAGAGTCCACTATCCATGTTCTGTTCATTCCATCCATGTCACATCTCTCAACCTTGGCAGCGTTCCCGTAGTCTGTAAAGAAAAGCTTTCTGTTGAAAGAAAATAAGATGTTGTAAGTTTCAAAGAGTGTGAGCAGAGTGCAAAGCTCCTGGTGGCTCTGCACAAATTAAATTTTTGTTCTTTGTCATTTCAGTGGGTTCATCTATCAATAATCCATACAACCTATATTGATAATCATATAACTACCAGAAAAATTAGCCATATTTTCTAACAAATTCACAACTCCACAGATTTTTTTTTCAAACAGAACGTATAGAAGTTCTAGATGCATTTCCTTACACCACACCATGTAATACTTGTCAACGGATGGTATCCATATCTACAGAGACTGCAGTATAATCTTAAATATTTCTTTAACCCTTATTGATAAAAAATAGCAAGACAGTTACAAATTACCAGGGAGTGGCAAAACCACAAAGCACTTACACGGTTTGGAGAACAATTAATCGGATATAAGGTAGAACAAATACAGTGATCCACACTTGAAAATATATTTCTAACGAAGGCGCTTCAGTCTGCAGTACATTTGTCTCCAGTCTTGGAAGTATGTGCAGGCTTCAAAATGTTTCCACAAACCCACTGAGTCATTCCATCCAGGAATACTGGGAAACTTTCAAAGGCTTAAAATTGCCGCTAAAGCTTCCTAACCCCATACTTGATTAGCATTCACTGCGTTTAGTACACACAAATCAATTTTGATTAACCTGACAATATTTTAACAAGATTACTTATTTGTGAGGCTAAATTACACTTGCAATCTGAAGACCACCTTGCCATGACTTTAATATGCTATAAAGAATAATCTGATTCCAGGCTGAATGTTACTAAAAACTACTTTGAGAATCAGGATTCCGTTTTCCAAATGAAGTGAATTATCTCCTAGTTATTACCACTAATGTGAGTAACATTGGATCAGCAGCGTATAAACCTTGAGATATCCTTTTGTTAAAGGGTAGTAATTTATAGCCTTGTAACATCTCAGAAATTCAGCATTGGAGTATGTTTTAGGCTGGAAAAAATATGTTTGCTAAACAGCCAAATGAGACCCTTATCCTTTATTATTACAATCTTCAAATAAATAAGAATAAATTTTAAATGTATTTGAGGTGTTTCATGTGTTTTGTGGTTTAGGACCAGTCAGCAATAATAACCATGCAGCCACTCGCTCACTCCATCTCCCAATGTGATGGGGATGAGAAACTATCATGAAAAGCTTCTGGGTCGAGACAAGGACAGGGAGGGATCATGCACCAGTTATGGTCATGGGCAAAACAGATTCAACCTGGGGAAAAAAGATTCTATTTAAATTATTACCAATCAAATCAGAGTAGGATAATGAGAAACAGAACCAAATCTTAAAAACACCTTCCTTCCTGCCCCTGCTACCAAAACCCAACATAATGTGCCAAATATCTAAATTAAAAGAAAACATTAAAAGTACTAAAGGCAGTAGAATTATCTATAGTACATGTACAGCAGCTGTCAAATGCCAAAATGAATTGATCACAGAATCATAAAATAGGGCTTGAGGAAAATCTGAAAGGTCATGTAGTCCATCATCAGGCCATAAGGCAGAATAAAGTTTACCTATAGCATTCCTGAGGGATAACTCCGTTCCTGACAGGGATTTCTATTTATCAAAATCATTTTGAATTCCCGCCTTGCCCTTCATTGCAATTCTGTATCCCAGCTGTACTTTAAGAACATTTTAAAAACCGCATACTTAACATTCAGATCCATTTAAATCAAAATATGCATGTTACAGACGATGAGCAAAATAAAAATTATGTCAACAAAGCAAATCCTTAATTTGGAATGAAAACAGCCAAAGAATTGTGTGCATGTATATGTGTACACACACACATATATTTATAGGTATGTATTTCATCAGCAATAAGGCCAACAGCTATTTAAAATAAGTTGTTAAAATGTTACATGCACTTCAGTCTACAATCTGTACTTCTGTGGATTTTATTTAGATTATTTAATGGAACTTTGCATCTCAAGATTCAGTTATTCAAGTAAAGCTCATTTTGCAGTCCCAGAACCAAATGGGTTGTGCCATGATCAGGCACCCCCACCCACCTGTGGGTATAAATAAACACACGTACATACACACAGTATCTAAAGTAAGTAAGTATCTAAAGTATCTAAAGTAAGATGCTTCTCCAGCTTTCAAGGATGGGGGGTAATTTCTTTGTTTTCTAAATATTTGTTTCATATTAACATCATTAGTGTTAAGGAAGCTAGCATGACTTCATGTGTAAATGACATACTTTGCATTTTAAAAATAATTACTCTTCTCCTGAAGACTGACAATAATAAAACTTCATCTTTTAATGTAGAGGCAAAAGACAGAACAAGAAAGTAGTTGCCTAACTGCTGCTGCATGACCAAAGCGTCCTGAAAATTAAATTAAGAAAATTAAATGCTTTACTATGTAGTCTTGAAATGTAATTCTGTATTTAAAGATTCATGCAGATTTTTTTAGAATGAGGTTTAAATCGGAATTGCATTTATAACACATGAAGCTGACCCACAATTACAGCATATTTCCTTTGCCTTGGGAACTCTCAAGGATACACTGTGCCAGTATTTATTTCAGCTCAAGACTAATTTTCCTGCTCACAAATGGTGCTTTATTTGACTATCCATTTTCAGCAGAGGGCGGTGAAATCTTTTATCAATTCACAGATTGACCACGCACATTTCCCTGTACAGCCCCAGCACTATGCATCAGCACTGACCTTGAAGGACCAGCTCCAACAGGGACAGGGAGAGCTGTGTTCATTACAGCCTTTATTTCCTGAGATTACCAGTGAGGATGCTAATTGAGGCTGCGATAAAATAGTAACAATTTTGTCACTAAATTTAATTGCATTGAGTCATGTTATCTTTTGAAAGCTACAGACTTCATGCATAGAAATTCTGAGTATGCTCCTAGGTCTTTGAAACTCTACAAACCCTGTATTCTGACCATTGCTAATGAAGAACAAAAAGGGCCATCTTCTTCATCAAGTCCAGGTGCTTTTCAGGCAACCTATGCTACTCTTTTTTCAAACTTCTTAAACTCATAGAAGTACTTAGTTGTTTTGTCCCAGTGTTCCATCCAGAATGCTTTCACTGCTGTTCCAACAGTTAGGAATCTACATCTAAATAACTAATGACAATATCTTCAAGGCTAAATTATACCAACGGATTTCTGCACCACACCTCTTTGGCTTAAGCAGTTCTTTTCATCTGTCTTCCCCTCCAAAGGTATTTCTAGATGGCAATCACACAATTTTACTCTCTACCTAGCTGCTAGAGATAAGCAAAGAAAGTCAGTCTTTCTCATCACATCAGACAGGCTCTTTATGTTGCCCTTCTGTGCAGTTAATCCAATTTTAGGTCATGTTATTGAACAAGCAGGGTCAGCACTGGATGCGCTGTTCCAAGAGGAGTTCAGTGTTGTCTGTACAATGGCACTGTAACTTCCCCGCATCGGCTGGAGGTTGAGCCATCACTGGATGACATTTGCCATTTCCACAGCTCTCTTACACTGCTGATTTACTGTCATCCTCTCATCAGCTATTTTACACACATCCTCCTCCCTCTGCTGATTTCACAGGGTTTAGCTGACTTTCTCCAGTCTATGAAATACAACCCTTACCATAACTTAACAACTTAGTCTTAAAAAGTTATGGTTGGAGTTTTTCAAACAAGAGTTTGGTTTCATCTAGGAAAACACAGGGAATATTCCCTCCACATTGGAGCAATGAAATCTCTAGAACATATTCTAAAATATCCTCACTGAGAAAGCCATGGACTACAAGTAGTAATAAAGTCACGTTACCAAATAAAATGAATACCAGAGGAGAAGAATGCTGTCACAAGACAAAAGTGACGCTGAACATCCCAATCCTTCTTCTCATACCAATGGGCAGAAATTCATCTTTCCTTTATTATCAGGCCCCAAAAACATGTAAGGAGGGAGTCAAAAGGCCTGCTGTTCTTTCCTGACAAAGACATCTGTCCTTGACAGAAACTTCCTTCCAGACCCAGATAGTGACTGTCTCAGTTCAGCTGGCAAACGGTCTGTGCCTCCCTTATCACCACGGGTTTTGTCCAGCAACTTCTCTCTTGTCACTTCCTTTTGTTTTTCAAGCTTTCAGTCACCACATTCATAATCCACCTACTTAATTAGCCAAGAAAGAAATAAGTTTTCCTTGTAAAGCTACATTCGGTCATTTGGATGCCTGAAAACTCCTAATTTCTGCTGCACCTAAGAAGCCAAATAATGTATAGCACAATCAGATGTTTGGAGGGCAAAATTTCACAATTCTGCAACTCTGGCAAAAACCCCCCAAACAAACAAACCCCCCCCCCAAAACAAAACAAAAACCCAAACAAAAAACCCCACTACCCATATATGAAACAATATTTTAAGGTATCATGAAATCATCATGATATACATCTGTGCTTCACAGCTGCGTGTTTCCATGTGTCATTATTATTATTTTTTATTCTTGATCTCCTTCCTCAGTCTCTCATTACTCTTTGTAATAGCAAAAAGGTACACTTGTCAGCATATCCAGAAGCTCATCTATCCAGCTGCCAGGCCTCAGACTCTAAACTGTTCCCTGTATAACTCACAAACCAGCCTACTACCACTTCTTAGTGCTCTTTTAATTCCCAGGTTGGCTTTAAACCTCAAGTTCTCCTTCTGTGGATCTATGGAAGAGAAGTAACGTCAATCCCTTATGAGGAGAAGTAAAAAGCAGTTTCAGGCATGCCCGAACAGGACAGAAGCGCAGAAGATAAACCACCATACAAGAGCAAATGCACGAGTGAGGCCGAATGGACACAGATACCAAAAAATACTTGAATCACAGATGTATCCAGCTTACACACCCTCCCCATTCTGCAGGAGGGAAAACATGGTATCCTATAGAATTGTATGCTTTGGAAAGTAAAAGTGCGTGACACCAAGTTAGAGACATTTTTCTTAATTTAGAGCAGGGATTACAGTGTGGGGAAAAACCTCTGGACTGGAGTAAGATAAATAGGGTGGAATTTAATAACATTGAAAAAAAAATTGGTTTAAAAACTAATGACAAGACTGTTGGCATTGCATGGCACCAGCCAGATACACTGTAGGAAAAATTGTAAATGTAGAAAGAAACACCATAGGATGACTAAAATTATGAGGACTGTGACAAACAGCGAACCTTCTACAGAGTAGGTGATCAAAATACATAATTAAGACTGTGTGAAAACATCTGTGTGATTCTCTGCTTGTAAATTAAAGTTTATGGTATCCGGTGATCTATTCACTGGATTCTCAGAAGGGCACTGCCCTGCAGTCCTGTATCTGATTTCTACTGCATTTGATCAAAATGCATGCGACTTGATTTAATTTACATTGTATTTAACTAATAGTATGCTTTATAGCATGGTTCAGGAACATTTTCCCCTCTGCTGATGTTTAAGTTGCTTTCTGGGTTCAGTACTTTTCATCTGCATCTAACACAAAAGACATCAGCCACAGCCAGATTTAGCCCATTTCTGGTACTAAATGAGCCATGGCCCTTAGTGTACCAGACAAATCTCAGGTACTTGGAAAGTTCTACTTCCTAACAAGCCCATATTTAAAAGAATTGGCAGATTTGGTGCAAAGGTGATTTTTTCCCCAGGGCAGTAATGCAAAAGCCATTGGATTCGTGTATTTGGGAGCCCCCTCCCCTTTCCTTCTAGCACAATGCAGCATCCATCACCTTGAGAATAACTTCCCCTTGCAAACCCACCCTGTTCTAGGGGGATTCCAAACCAGCAAGCTCCCCAGCAGCATGCCTTAACTTTTTAAACCGATTTTGGAAGGAAATGTTGGGTGTACGGTTTTTGCGCTACCCAGGAGTGAAATTCTATTAAAGCTCCTCTGCGATTTCTGCAACGTAAGGGAAGATGTATGTTCCAAACGTTCCTAATATTTTGGAATCCTAGCAATGAGTGCACAATAGTTAAAAATAATGGTTTCTTCTAATAGAGAACTGCAGATTTAGTGCCACACAGAAAGCAGCACAGATCTGAGCTGCAGAAAAAAATCTCAGAACAGTTAGACAAACTCCCTCCCACCCCAGAGCCAAGCTTGAATCAGGCTTTGCTGCACAACATCAGCAAAATAGCAAAATCCCAACCCAAACGCCTCAGGGGGGACATCTGTAATAAAATACCTCTCTCTTTACACAAAAATCACCAGTTCAAACAAAGATTTTCTTATTTGCAGTAACAGGGATGGCAATCTGAGCAGCAAACAGAGTAAATAGCTGTGAATTTAGGGACGGATTAAAAAAAGAGCAAATCTGGTTCACTGCTGAAGTACCTACAAATTGTCGTAATCTGTGGAGTTCTTATTGAACAGAGCAGCACGACGCAGGGGAAAAGAGAAAAAATCTGCAACTGTTTTTTTTTTTTTCTATATGAACTGTTAATCTATAGAAATATGCCTAGCATAAAGCCAAATTGGTTTGCCATCAACAGGACCCCCCACCTCAATATAATTTCTTTAGACACATAGAAACATGCATTTTCAGAGATGGTATAAAGTGAATGAAATACGTATGCTCTGCTATTGTTTTAGCTTATCAATACAAAATCCCCCATAGAATTGTTCAAGTTTGACCCTTCCACTTTTGAGGGAATAAAAGCCTTCACTTTCTTTTGTCTCAGGAATGACAACCAACTATACACAAACTAAAGTTTTTCAAAGGTCATAATGACCCTTAAAAAAGTTATGTCCCCTCCCTTTTCCACCCAAATACGCTTTCTCCGCAGGGAGGTTGCTGCCAAAGGCACTCCAGTGCACCTATCTACCATCTGCGGACGCAGCTGTGATAATACATGATAGTATGAGGTACAGCTAACTTTCTCTCTTACAAGATCTTTTCAGTTTCAATTTTCTCTCACAAGCTATACTTCTTCACACTCAGAGTAAATCGTAGCAAACCCATACCAACCCTACCCTATTTTCTTTCTTGCTCCATTTATGAATAGGTGTGAGTTTCTGTACACGCTAAAAAAAAAATGCACGCCTGGAATATAACACCAATAAATCAAAGACAAACACCCACAGAAATGAAAATTCAGGTCATAAGTTTTGTTAGAGGATAAAAATGAAAAAAGTTTGTCTTAAAATCATTCTTGTCATAGTAGTGAAGTCTGTTTTTTTTCCCCCATCAACAATAAGATCACAGCTATGAGACGTAATCTGGAAAAACCGCACCCCTTCCATATATGAAACTTACACGTTCATCTGCTTCTGTCTAAACACAATTCAACATCCTTTCATTAAAGCCATGTTATTTCCTTGAGTATTTTTCTGCAGCAATGGTGTATTTTCATTGTATTTCTCTTCTGAACAAAAGGATGTTGTCTGAATTTTGAAAATTTAATATAAAATTATAGGAAGTTAATCAAATTTTAATTTTATGCCACTTCTTTATTAATACATGCAAAATTCTAATAACTTATTTTTAATTGAAAGACACATTGCTAATGATTCATTAAAGGCCATGAACATTAGTATTTAATTTGTCCACTTACTGCCATTCATCTGAAAATGTATGGATTCAGATTTAAATCAGACGCAGAAATCTGGAAGCAGAGTCCTTTCAGACTGTACGTGCACTTCCCCACATGTTACTACAAGCTCATCAATTAGAATAAGAATGAAGAAACGTCGATTATTCCCAGTTTATCACAAAACAGCTGTGCCAAATTGCTGTCGATCCACTGAGAAAATTCATTTTTTAAAGACACTCAAATTTTCATGTAACATGTTTTATATCATCACTTGAGCAGACTTATAAGATGGCAAATAGTACCAATAAGTCTTTGTAATATTTTTATAATAATATATATAAACCCAAAACTAGTTCACAAATAGACATATATATATTTATAAAATGTGTGTTTACAACCAAATCTGGCACATGCTGCTGTTAGATAAACTTAAATCTGTAGCTCTCACCCTGGAGAGAACATGTTGATGAATATAGTTCTTAAATTATCCTGAGTAATTATTTCTGATCATGGTTAATTTCAACTGCTGTATATTGGATCAAACGTACAAGATGTAGTTAAATAATTCTGCCATTGAAATTTGAAATTCTGTTTCTTCACTGTAAACTCAGGGTCTGACATATATGCTGTCCTTCAAACTCAACCAGAGATATGTATTTTTACGGTAATATTTTTCTGCTTTGCATGATTTCTAAAACAACAAAATGGTGCCACTTGACCTTTTATAATATTTACATGAACCCAAGTACACAGCAGAATACATATACTTGAAGACTTATTTTCAAAGATTTAATTAGTATTGTACTGAACCTCTCACAGAAAAAATAAACACAGTTCTTTTCCTGAAGCTATTTAATTTTCACAAGAAACTATTATATGCAGTCAGACTCTATTTTGTCTTACACTTAATAAACAACCTTTTCCTGTAGTTGAAAACATACAATTTTTTTAAAAATTACTTTTTAAAAACAGGATTTTTTTTTTTTTTTTTTTTTTGGTGGGGGAAAAAAATCCATTAGTTGTTCAGTAGTTGTAGGGAATAAAAAGTAGAAGAAAGAAGACCCCTGTAACTGTGTCTGACTTGCAGCCTAATGAAACTCAGGACAGCAGGAGAGCAGTCTGGAGGTTGGTAGGTTTAACTTTTGGCCTCGAGCTAAGTTCAGCTATGGAGCAATTCACAACACTAGCAGTAACTCGCTTTTTAAAAAGTTGAGTATTTCCCAAACACAATCCCACTTCTGCACTGGCTTCTCTTCCCCAGAATTTGAGATATGCCCCTTTCAACCCAGTTTGAGAAACTTTAGTTATATGGACTGTTCGTCACTATGAAATGAAGAAAAAATGAACCATTCAGTTTGTCAGAAATTTAAAATAATGTTTTCTACATCATCCACAACTATCACAATACAGATATCTACTTTTAACTAAGGATGCTTTGTCTTCAGATCTGTGATTTGTCAACCAAGTTTTTTCTATTTAGAGTTACAGAGAATGAAAAAGGCAGCATTTTTTGCAACATTATTGTATTTAAAATTTATTATTAATGGGAAAAATAAATTATAACAGTTCTTTCACTTGGTATTTTATGACCTATACCAGATTAAATGTCAGTAATAGCTGGCATTTGAGAACCTGTCTCATCCATCTTATACAGAAAATGCTACAATAATCATCATTATATAAGATTATATTAAATTAATCAAAAATCCACAGTTTGCAAGCTTTAGGACTGTAAGGGCTCCTCCTTCACAGGCAGTCCTGAAGAAAGGCTAGGATTATATTTAGAGGTGTACTCCTTAGGTCCCAAAAGGTTCAGACCCCAGTTTTGAAAACTGACGGTTTAGCAGTCAACAGCAAGGATGGACATCTCTCCTTTCCAACAAACTCATGGAAGAAAAATATATCAGTGGCTACTAAATGCAAAGATGTTTTTAACTCTGAAAATCATGATATTGTACACCGCTGGAGGCTGACAGCTTTGCGGTGAGAACTCCTACTGCATGCTTGTTTATTCTTACCTTCTCATCTAAGCAGTTCATTTCACTACAGTTAAAAAGAGTCACACCTAGTATGCTATGCTAAAGGACAGGGCTGGCACGTTCTTCAGTACCACTGTTCTCAAAGCTCTTGGCTTAGACTTAAGTCATTAAATATAATCAGTGACATCAAACCTGAAGATGATCTTGGATGAAGACACAGGCTATACTGTAGAATAATGAATTTGACAAAAATTACACTTTATATTATAAATATATAGCTGTAATTTTAATTTATATAAAATATACTTTAAAACAATCTTTACACATGCTAATAATTTTCCCTTATGCCAAAGGGGAGTAAATACATTTCATATTTGATCTATATGATCAAACTAATGAATCCTTAAGCTAGTTTAAATTAAAGCTTACGTAAAATAGAAAATAGCCTGTATTTGACAGCAATGAACAGAGCTGAGCTTTATCTCAATATGCAGCTTTCCTTTGGGATGAAGCCATAAACTTTGCTGGTTAGGGAATTACTCCAATCTGTTTGAAGATTTCAGTTGTGAACAGCAACGAGGAGATACTCATGGCTCACCAAGAAAAAAAACCAAAAACCAAAACAAAAAAAAAAAGTAGCTGGCTAAAGTATAACAACTGTGTAACATGAAAGAAACCCAAAATTCTCATCCAAAATGTCTATATTCACGTTTAGAAATCTCCCTTCTTTAATGTTTTTTTGTACAGTAATAAATTCTGAAGTGACTGTTAGAACTTGCCCTACATCCTGAGTTTCTGATCAAATATCATCCACCGGAGAGATCGGTGCAGACGCTGCCAGCCCACGCAAGGTTTGTTAACGGCACATCATTATGCAGGTCTGCAGAGCCCGTAGTCTCCCCACTACAGATTCCTATCTGGAGCATTATTTAATGTCAGCAACAACCAAATTATTTGATGCCATGCCTCACCTTGGCATTTGACAGCAAGTAGAGAGAAATATGCAGCTCTGCTTCTCCATTAGCTGCCAACTAAACCAGTCATTTAGTCCCCAAAACTGTACTTGCAACTTAAATTAAAACCAAAACAAAACCAACCCAAAATCTGGTCGGAAGCAAAGATCACAGACAATGAATTATCGAGTTAATAGAAAGAAAACCCAAAGCATGATTTATGCAGAGTCATAATACTTGAAATTAGATTGGAAGGATTGTATTTGCATTATTTTATCTCTTCTGAGATCAAAGACTCTTTAAATCTTCATGATACTTTTTCTTAAGGCATTACGAAACAAAACTTATTTTTGGTTAATTGACAACAAAATTTGTTGTGTTCCACCATGGAGAAGGCTCTTGTGTTGTTGCTGTTGTTATTTTATTCTTGATCTCTTCGCCTTTAATTTTCAGCAGCTAGTCCTAGGCAAGGCAGAATTATTCATAATACCACTAATAATTAGTGCCTAATTACGAGAAATAACATGAAACTGCTAGACAACTGACTGGTGTATATATGCAAGATTTAAAGCCAATGAATACTGATTTGAAACACAAATGTGTAAAACAAGAGAAGGATTTCAATTTTGACATCCAAAGGTCGCCACACCCGAGAGCCAACCGACGACCTGTGACATTACTTGTCATATTTCCACTGTGTCTGAGAACTAACTGTCCAAAAAGTCCACACGTGCTGCTCTAGTTAGCAGAAGTTTTCATAAACTTTTCCTCGAAGTTTTACTGAATGCTATGAAGAATATAAAGATAAAAAGTTTCTATACACGGCAGTTATTTAATAATAAGCAGATACTTAGGGGAGTGTAACAGTATATTAATGGAGGCTGTCTATTTCGATGCTCAAAATGATTAAAATGAGCTGGGGCATTGAAACATGGTATCACACATGGTGCACTCATGCACCTACATTAGTGAAAGGCTGGAAGAGTTACGTTACTCTGATATTTCATGGGAAGTGACAAGTTATGAAATAAAATTTAAGACATTTTGTCTTAAAACAATGTTGCATATGGAGTAACTCTGTTGTCCACTTTTTTGTACTGAGAGATAGACACAACAAACAGAAGCTCAAACACTGAGGCAGGGGTAGGTCAGAGCTCTTCCAAGGGAGATCACCAGGACAGGGAAACAAGAGGAAATAAATGCTTTCTGCAGCCACACACTATGGTCCAACTAAATAGCTCCTTATTTCTCGGGAGTACATCCAAAACACTTTCCTGCCTCTTGCCAAGCTGAGGTTAGCTTCCCCAAGCTGAGCATTGACACAGAGGTTGATTCCCCTGCTCAGGAGATCAGAAAGTAAGCAGTTACAGGTCTTCTAAGGGGGAATTCAGGCACATTTCTACATTTTTCTTTCTATTTCCCTAACACTCACCATCACATAATCACAAATTTAAGGCATAACTCAGCAGTTCATGCAGCTGATTGGAACCTGCGGTATTGTCACTCTTCTTTTGCTTAGCCAAGCCATGATAAGAGGTTATTTTTCAGTTCTGAGGTTTTTTGACACTTTCAAATTCATGGCAATGGCTAAATACACATAATTTCTGAAAACTGCATCCTCGTCTCATCAAAAACAACTTCATTGCCTATGATGGTGACCACAAAAATATTTTTTCCTGAGAGTCTACAGTCACATATAGTTTGCTTTCAACAGCTTATAGTCTTGTCTTCCCTGACAATTTTCAGTGGAGATTGATTCTTGCTTAATAATTGCTGAGTCTCATATTTAGAAAACTATCATATGGGGACTAATTAGATAAACTATATTCTCATATGAATTACTATGATTCCAAGGCACGGCTCATTCCCTAGTGACCCCTTACATGAACAGGACATACAGGAGGAACTCCTTTTTGCTCTTTGTAGCCAAAGATCAGAATGTTTATGTTTCACTCATTATTTATAAATGCTAAGCTATTGTGTCCACTTTAGTGTTGGAAAACTATAATGGCTTAGAGTTCCACAAAATTCTTGCTATTTCATAGGAGAAACCATTTATTATCCTTCATTTATATAACTTTATTTATTTATAAGTAAACTATGGCCAGTGGGTATTAAATCCTTATCCAAAATTACACCTTATCACAGGACTGGCATTAATGTCACCAAGTCAGAGTTAAATTTCATTCACTCAGATAATCAACTGAAAATATGAGATGCTTAATATGGCAATTTCCCCTCTGGAAGAAAACAAAATCTGATTTTTCTTAGTAAAATACTGATTAAGATCCAATATCTACAAACAAGAGGCATAGTCCCTGACAGACAACTTCAATTTTTTCTTTTTTTTTTTTTTTTTTTTTTTTGGGTGTTCATGGCTGGTCAATGAATGGCATGTGGGCAATCAGATTGTATTCTTAGAATTGTTTGAAAACGGATTAAGAATTGTTACTATTCATGACTAACAGGGATTAACCTATTTTACATGTTTCAGTAGCCTTTCCTCTCCCCCATTTATTCAAAAACATTTGCAACTGCTCCAAAGATGAATGTTTTACAAATGTCTGTAACAATACTTAGAGCTTAAATAGTCTTGAAATATACAGCATTAGTGGTTACTCCAAAATGTGTTTTGCAAAAATATTCTCAGAGAAAAACATGCAACCTAAGATGTAGCTAATGCATGCATATCGTGATTTTAAAATATCAGCAAACTGGTGGCTTTTATTCACATAGTATTCCCAGGCAACTTCTAGTCCTGTGTTCTCTCACCTTTCCTAAGGATTATAAATGCTACCTTCCTTCTTCTAAATTTTGCTTGAGAAGCTGTTAGTACTCAGAATTAATGAATTTGGTTTGAGACTTTTTGGAAGCCACTAATTGCCATGAGTGCATGGCATATCTGAAATTTGAAAGATCTGAAAGATATCTAAATTTTGCTTTTATATAAACATTTTTTTTTAAAGTGAGTTATTGGCTTGAAATTTCCCATTTCATTTGAGTGGATCATTCTAATCCTTATTTACTGAATCATCTGCCGCTATTTTCCACATGAAGCTTGTCTCATTTCAAGAACAGTGAAAACCTGTGCTGGCATGACAAAGTACTTTATAGAAAAGCCATATCTGTAATACACTGGCTGTACTTGTTACAGAATTTGGAACATAAGTAATAAATTAAACAAGGGACTGCAGGAAGCAACCTGGGAATTGCGGGATTAAAGAGGCTGTCAGCCGATCCAGAGGCATCGGCTTCTGCTCCAAACACACCATTTATTTAATTTTTTTTTTAAGATGCTGGTAAAATGTATTAGCACAAAATTATATATTATCTTTGTTTACATAAATATTTGAAAGGATTTAGCTGAAATAAAAACAACAAAATAAAAAACCAGCCCTCCTATTCCCCATGGAAACTACGAAACAACCAGCCATGGGAAAATTTTACCAAGTTATGTAACAACAACAAAAAATGACATGTATATATTTCTATTTCTATATCTTGCAGATACCTTCAGCTCCCAGATTGTGACTGCTGTTCCACACCTGCTTGTTCTCCAGGGAAAAAGCATGGCATGAGAGCACATCCAGCATGGAAAGAACTCCAGAAAGTCACAAACCATTTCTGAACTAATAAACCAGAAAAATAAGGGCCACTTTACTAATTCCCTTCCCCTCCTGCCCTAGTCCACCCACACGCCTGGCACCTGCCCACACCCAAAGACCTTCTGGAGAAGGAAGGACCTGCCCCAGTTCCTGGAGTAGCAACAGCAGTAAGAAATTTCCCAAGCAGTTTTGAAGCAAGCACACAAATCTACTTCACGAGTACTCTTCTGAAACACAGAAAATGTAGAGAAACATTAGCAGCACTGACTCCCGAGCACAACGAGGAGAAACAGTTAGCAGGTTTGGATGGGAGGGGGAAACCCGTACACCCCAGTGACACCAGCATGCACTATTTCCGTAATAATTCCTTCAAATACCAACCTACCCTATACAGATTTAGACAGGGAGACAATTTCTGAAAACTTCTGAACTGGAAAAAAATGAAGAAAGAATTGAAAAAAAAATAAAATAAAAATACTTTTCTGGGCATGTATAGGTTTATACTAATGTGCAAAGTAATTAGATTACACCAGCATGAACAGATGCTTTGATAGCTGAGCTCTCCAGGCTACCTCACAAATTTTAATAACAATTCTAACACAATTTTCACACTCAAAGAGGTGACAGTTATAGCTCATGTCACTAAAAATATCTGAAAAATGGGATTCCAGCATATTTATGATGCACCTCACCTAGTCTCACAGGCTTCTATGTGCCCAACCTGCGTAAGTGGTCATCAACTCACTCTTCTGCTCCAAGTAGTATCACTCCCCTCAGGCCACTGGGCACACAGGGATGCATCCAGTTGCATCTTAAAGCCAATTAGCTAATCAGTTCTATTAATTAACTATTTAATTTAAGAAAAATAAGAAGCTATATAAACCCCAATAACAATGCCGAGTACCTTATATAAAATGTGCTGTGGTGGCAGCAGAAAAGGAGATCAGCATCTCTTCTTCTAACACTATGCATGGAAGGGAGCTAGAGGAACCAGAGTAAGATTTATCAATAGAGATATCTTTTATTGGAGCAACTGAGAGATGTTGAGGAGAAGGTTCCTCTTCCAGTAGACAACCCTTCAAGTCCCAAAACATACCATGGTGCACCTCTACCTCAGGAAGGTTTGACTTCTTTATTTTAAAAGAAAATTGATACATGCGGAAGTGAGCGGGGAGTGGATCAGAAAACAGCTTTGTGGCTTTTGGAGAGAGGGGGAAAGGGGCTGTTTGCTCGCTTGCTAAACTGAAAGCAATAGTCTACAGGCATAATTAACAATGTCTATTTCAAGACTATGTCTGTTATATTTATACCTTATTCTATTTGCTGTCAAAAAATAATTAATATCTACTTTGCATATTAATTGCAATAGCAGTTAATTTACTCTAATCAGCTTGAGGTGAAGGGAGCACAGATTAATTTGAGGCCCTTTTCCCCCCACTTTGTTTCAACATAATTGTCCTCACCTGACTTAACCTCAGTGAATCATCTTCCAGTCTCCAGCGCTTTTTTAAAAATCCCTCCAATTCCTCAGTTTCTATAAAAAAGTGGAAGATAGCCTGGGTTGGGTTGCACCAGACACCACCTGCTGCAAAAAAGTTATTTGCTTTCTTACCTTATTAAAAGATGTGTTATTGTTCTTTTACCTTTTAATTCCAAAAAGATGGAAAATAGAAGAGCAGTAAAGATACAACTTTATATTCTTTAAGTGTGTTTCCATGTTTGGTGACCAGTAATTGCTTGATATACCCGGCAAGGGATGTGCTTACTTGTCACAGCACAATGGAGAGCGAGCAGCAGTGACAACCAGCACAGTGGATCATATGGTGCCCAAATCCCAATGAAACCTAGGGCAATAGAAGGATAAACCCCTGGGAATTAGTTGTGCGGATGCCTTTGAAAATCCTGATTGCTTTCATCCCATGTCTAAACACCTTTGAAATGTAGTCTTCATCCTGGGGAAGTCAGCATCAAACAAGAATTCTCAACACAAGTTACGAACCCCAGGTCCCTGCACAGCATCTAGAGGGTAGTGAAGCACTTTGAACTAGGATTCGCTGTATCACTACTCAATTATAATACAAAGCTACATCCTTCCTGTTATTGTAGGTTGTTTTTTTTTGTGTTTTTTTTTTTTTTTTTTTTTTTTTTTTAATTAAACTAGTAATTGAGGCTGTCCTATGTGCTGAACTCAATTAAATGTCAGTGTATGTTCAAAATATGTTCTTGAAACTCTGCCACTCAAAATCCAGCCTGGAACATCTAATCTGCAAGCATCAGGCAGTTGTAAACAGGGAATAAATTATCATCCAAGCATCTAAATATGTTTGGAAAAGGCAGAACTCACCTCAGTATGTACATAAAAGAAGTGTAGATTGGGGAGGGCAGGACATTTATTTTGCGTCTTGGTTACATTATTCCTCATGAGGAATTTTGGTTGAATGTTTTATTAAATTTTCTGTTGAAAGGGCAGCAGAGTGTAACAGATGCCCCACTGGCTGGGTTAAGCCTGTTGCTGACTAGATGGGTTTTCAAATCTGTACTCACCTATTTCAATGGCAGAGAACCTGTCCCAATGCTTTATTTCAAAGCTTTTGTTCTTTCTATTACTAATTAAACACACAGAACAAAGAAGTAAGAACATGTATGAGAGACAAAAATTCTTATTTATTTATACATTGATAAAAAGCCTCAATGAGACAATGTCTGGTGGCTAAATGCTTGTCTGGTGTACCGGAGGAGTGGAGATACCTGAACCTGGAAGTCTCAGATATTATACAACTATCTTCTGTGGCAATGGCTCTCCCAAGATGTTTTCTCTTTCATGGTTACTTTGAAAGTTCCCAGGTTCACCTTAATACAGAACACAAAATCTCCCATGGGACAGAAAAAGTTTACCCTAGCAGCTCTACTTTTGACCCACAAAACCATAAAAATCATTAGACTTTCTTTATGTATGCTGACACTGATGAACTATGTATCCTGCAATGCTGGGAAAACAAAACAAAACAAAACAAAACAACAACCAACATATCAAAGTACAGAGGCTTCCACCTTTACAATCGTGTGTGTGATGAAGTAATGAAATCATATTTTGTATTATCTCATCCATTTCACAGAAAGTGCTCTACAAGCAGTTCATAAAACAAAAAAAAAAAAAAATACCCCAAAACCCCGAACAAAAAAAAAAATCCAACCCATTTTGATGCTAGAAATCCTAGATAGGTGATTCTTTACTTTGAAATACTCTTCACCACATATTTATGAAAACATCAGCTATTTATAGAAAAAAATAATCTGAGATAAAGCTGTTCAATGTTCACAGCAGGTCACTGTGCATTAGTGAGATATTAATTAATTGTGATTTCAATCTGAATGGGAATGCATTCTTTTTGAAGTACAGAAATGGAAGCAATAAGACCAGAATACACATGTGTTTCATGAGTTGTTTTTAGAATGTGTTCTCTAATGTCACATAACGAAGTCAGTGATTGAAGAAAGCTAAGAAAATCGCAGGGTAAAAGGACTAAAAAGGATGATACTTATTAAGCCAAGTTTTGTAATAGAAATACTGCCCCTGATCAGTCATTCATAACAAATGCTCATTAATTTCCATCCTTCTCAAAGCACTTGGCAAAAGTAAGGTATTTTTAGAGGTGGTGAGGTGGAGGTGTAGAGCAGTGAGCTCACACAATTGACAAGTAATAAAACAGGACAAAAACTCGGGGTTTTTTTATCTCTTACACCTGTGCTTTATCCATCTGTTTGCAGTTGGGTCTTTACTAACCACCAATCAGGCACCATGCCCAGAGCTTAAACACATCACCAAGTGACAGAGACGTATTCCCATTACCTTGTTTGCTTCGTCTAGCAAATATTTGCTTTCATTTCCCAAGCCCTCCATTGGTGTAAAATAATTTATAAATCTATTGCATATAAACCCTCAAAATTGTATGATTTGGCTCATGCAAAATGAATTTGATGTGCTGCACAAGAACAGGAGGACTACACATGGCTGTGACCCAGGCCAAAAATGTATAAACACAAACTAAGTGCTCGCTTCTGCCTCCTCATGACCACACACCTACAAAACTTGATCACAAGACAGTTTGGCAAGGTTTCATTAAGACCTCCTCCACCTTTCTGGAGAAGGTTCCCCTCTGCCACAGGTCATACTGCACAGCCACAATGGCAGCTCCTCTTATTAGTTCTACCAACACAGTGCACACATGTCCTTTGGTTTCCCCTGCTTCTCTAACAAATTTCCCAGGTGTATTTCTCTGCAGAGAATTCACTTCAAGGGACTGAGATTTTTTGCACCTAAATGACTTCACACTCCTAGGTCCTTAGTCTCATTTTGCTGAGACCCAGTTGCTTTTTGCACACTGGATTCATAGTTCAGTTTTCAATGGCATGCACTTGATAAGCCAGAAAGACGCTCGTACTCTCTGTGGGTTCTCCCACCAATCCACTTTTACATCACCGGCTACAATAAATATTCCGATCTAAACATTCAGGTGTTCCACAGTTTCCCCATGAGTGTTGAACACTTGTAGGGTCAAGTTAAAGACTGCAACTGTACAACCTACTAAAGGCTGCTTCTTGAAACCTTGGAGTTTCTTTGTATTCTTTCTTTATATCTTCTCTCAGTGTACAATGAGACTCCTTGTATTTTTATTTTGGCCTATTCCGGGCTCTATCCCCATCTCTGTAGCCATTTTTTTTTCTTTTTTTCTTTTTTAAATACTGAGTTATTTAGTTCCTTAACTGGATGTTTATACTTACCCAAGTCCCTCACCTCACTGCTTTAAACCATTGTCCCTTGACTGAAAGCCACAACGGTTAAGCAATCTCAGCTGTCTCCATTCAGGAGACAAAAGGTTCAATTCTTTCCACTTGTTCTTTAAGATTTTGACTTTGGCATTCAATATAGAGTAATTGCATATTCTTGAAAAGAAGTCATGTTGCACATAGATAAATTCACTGTATTTTAAACACACAATGAATTTTAAAATGCATAGAATGATTAGCAATATTTCTTCATTGATGTCACAAAGCTGTTTAATTTTTTTTTCTTTAATTTATCATGACCGTAGCTATAAATCCTCTGATGAAAATTAAGCATTTTTATTTGATTAAGCACTTTTAAGCAGCACTGAGTTTGGGAAACACTGGCTTGAAGCACAAAATGAAAAATGAAATGACACGATGAAAAGTAAATGTCACCAATCTTATGATTTAAAATACAATTAGAGAAGACTTCAATCTTATAATTCTGTGTGTGGTTTTTTTTCATTTCAGTGGTACCATATATGCAAATATTCGTGTTACACAGACTACTTCACCTATAGAGAACTGGGCATGGTCAGCCACCGACCTGCACAACGCTCCCAGTGCTAACAGAAGTGCAGCCTGACCTTTGCTGTATATATCTTATTTGAGAGAATGTTGCTAGAAAGAGAAAATAAGAGTTAAAAAAAAAAAAAGGCAAAAAAACCACATAAGCCAGAACTGGAACAACCTTCTAAGCCATGTCTAGACCCAGCAGCAACACAGGAAGGGTTGTCCATGGGGAATTTTCCCAGTTTCTTTAATTCTACTTTTTGCCATAAATGGATAAAGTAATAGGGCTGTGCATGGATGTGTAAAGTTTCATGAGAATTCCTAGTTAGGAAAATAGTTTGTAGCCACAGAGAAGATAAAATATGCATCTGCAGGAAATCAGAACCACTCCCAGATAAAACTTTAGCATTTACCTTTTAAACTGGGTTTTATAGCATAACTCCCATCAAAGTAGCTTCCAAGAACACCTAATCCTACAGAGAATCCAAAATTTGAAGTACAGTTTGGCTGACAATTAGATTAGGGAAATGAAGGAAGCAGAAAACACAGGCCATCGATAGCTCGAACATCCACAGCGCTAGTGTGCTTAGCACTTCAATAGATTGGACTTGACGGGACTGGGTTTAAAATGATACTATTCGTTTTCACAGAGAGGTAAACAAAATATGGAAACTATCAGACTGAGTTCAGTGATGTATACATAATACCATTAGAGCCAAACTAAGTGCCAGTACTACCCAGGCTGAAGGGGCTGCTGAACACCGTAAGGGCTGATTTACCTTTCCTTCTCTTCCGTAATTCACCGCGGCTGGCATTGCCCTGCTTGCAGCTTCCCAGGAAAAAAAAATCTATCCCATGAGGGCACCAGTTCCAGGAGTCAGGTAAAGATTTTATTGTTAGAAAAAGTGCTTGAGCAGTTGTCATTTTATTCATTTTGGTTGCAAACAAGTGGTGACTGCGAAGTGTTATGTATACTTTCTTTTCGCCCCAATCTTTCCCAGCCCAAATAGAAACACCTTTCCCCAGACATTTGGCACTGACAGTGACAGTCATTACTCTTAATACTGAAACACAGCATCATCTCCAAAACACATGAGATCTCTACTTAGAAAAGGAAGTCTCTGCAATCTTCATCTTGAGGTTTTCTTACCGTTTGTAGAAATCTATACTATATGGCAGTAACACCCGTGGATTTGCAAATCAGGAGCTCTATTTTTCTACAGTACCACCACAGCAAAATAAAATACCCGCAGGACACCGGATGTGAAAAAATTCTTACCGTTTGTAGAAATCTATACTATACTGCAGTAACACCCGTGGATTTGCAAATTGGGAGCTCTAGTTCTCTGCAGCATCACCACAGCGAAATAAAATACCCGCAGGACACCAGATGTGAAAATGCTAGGATTTGGCTTCTCAAGAAAGATTTGGGTCCCATCCAAGGGTAAGGGAAAACTGAAGCTTCTACTTTTTTTTTTTTTTAAATTCTGTTTTACATGAAGTGGTCCTTTCATTGCTCTTATTTTCTCTTTACCTAAACAAAAGTAGATTACTTAAATCGACACGTATTTCAACCAAAATGATTTGGGTCCCATCCAAGGGTAAGGGAAAATTGAAGCTTCTACATTTATTTTTTAAATTCTGTTTTACACGAAGTGGCCCATTCACAGCTCTTATTTTCTCTTTATCTAAACAAAAGTAGATTACTTAAATTGATACGTATTTCAACCAAAATTATTAACAAATGGAGATGGGGGTCACAGTACTGCAGAAGATACTTTCCCACCACAGAAATATATTGCTTTCATTTTCCTTTGGGTGTTTGGATAGACACGGATTCAGGAACACACAAACTGTCTCTGTTACTCTACCTAGGAAGACAGTGAATAAACTTGTCATTGACATAGGATCATAGTTGCTTTCTAGCTGCTTGGAAGACTGAAAATGTTACCAAAGATTATTTAATACATGCACATTTTATAACTGCACGTAATTACTCATATGACTTTAAGGCAGAACTTGCAACTTCATAACCATATGAAAGATACTATTGTGACCTTTCTATCTACCAGATTCTCTTTCAGCAGATAGGAAATGGCCAAATTACCTTCCTCATCCATGGCAAAGTGTTAATACCGGCTCTCAAACCCACCACATGCTGAGGAGAAAATACAGCCCAGGTTATTACTACCTGTCGTATTTTTTTTTTTTTTTATTCTAAGAGGCCTGCAAGACTTCATTATCTGATTTTTTGGAGTGCTACTTTATTGTTAATGAGTAGAAAATACAGCCCAGGTTATTACTACCTGTCGTATTTATTTTTTTTTTTTTATTCTAAGAGGCCTGCAAGACTTCATTATCTGATTTTTTACAGTGCTACTTTATTGTTAATGAGCAAAATCCAAGTAAAGAAAGCCCAGAGAAATGAAACTGTACGCCCAGGGAGGTGGCCGGCTGGCCATCCTGAGGGCAGGATTCTCCACAGCAGAAGGTTTGGGTTCAAACCATGACCAGCTCATTTTAAAATCTATATATCAAAACAAAACCTGTGCCCTGGGAATTGTATGAATTTTTATGAATGTGTAGGATCACGTCTTTTTTCTAACACCTACCCATGTCCTCTCCACCTGCAACATCCTTGTATTAGACTTCATCCTGAAGCTTTCTTCTCTTTCTTCCTTCTTTCCCTTGCCTGTTCTTATTTTCTTCTCCAAAGAAGGTTCTCCACTCTTCACATATTGTCCCATCTCACCCAATTTGCTTTTTTGCATTTTCACTTGTATCTGCTTGTCTGATGTCAGATTATTTTTACTGCACAGTTTACAGCCTCTCATTTCATATTGTCTTTTCTGCATCTCTCCACATTTTAAGCACTAAATTGTACTTTCTTTTCTCCAACACATGGTAACAGAAAAGAACTAGAAAAAACCCAAAGTGATGTTTCAAAAAGGAAGAAGCAATGGCCTAGAGACACTAAAAGCCATACATTTAAACATGATCACAGAGAAGGCTCTGTAATTGTGAAGTTCACATCTTTATTACAGTCTCCTTTCCCCTGAAACATCTCTGCAAAGAAATAACATGATAAAATAAAGTACCCATCATTAAGCCCCAGTACGCGTGAATACGGAGGTAAGCCAAAACAGAAATAGCTTATTTGCCTTTGGGCAAGACAGCATTTGGCACTTAAATATATTAAGTGGTAATCTGCATTATATTTATTCAGTTGAGCGTTTAAGGTGCATTATAATGTGCGAATGATAAACAGAAATGAGTTATACAAGCTGCCATCAAACTGTATGCTATTCTAGGAATTATTAAAATGAGATCTAATACAAAGAGAATTGTGTGGGGGGTGTTATTATGAAGGATACTAATAGTTATACCTCTAGGGTTTCATTTGTAGGTGCCATTCTTTTTTCTCCCTGTGGAAAACTGGACCTCTAAGGCAGCTGTCTTCTGAAATCTCATCTTTGTATTGTACAATAGTCTATCTATGAGCTTGCTTTTCTCATTCACTTTTTATGAATCCTCACAATTTCTGCAGATCGCTACTTAAAAGCCAGTGCAACAAACACAAACCCCACAGGTCAGGCACTGACTCAGAATAAACTCTTGTGATTGTACCATATTTATATTTTTGGAGTCATTTTTGGAGTTTTACACTGTCATATACCTGTGGTCCAGGTCCAGTAACTAGATTTCAGACTTGTTCCCCCCTCCTATGATTCTAGGTATATTAATTGCCAGATATTTACATGCTGTTTGTCATGTGTTTATATCATTACCTTCGGGGGACAGATGTTGAACAGCTGCAGACGTACTATCTTTTGTATGTATAAGCAAGTAAGTTTGTATTGCTGCCTGGGATTCCAGTCCTTCTCTGTAGGACATCCAAACTTATCTTTCTGCAAGACAATGTTTGCCATTTAATATATTAGAGGATAATCCATGTTGTATTTGTTTAGTTGTGCTACTTGGAACATTAAAATCCAGGAACGTTTATTCTGCAATGTTCTCAACTGGTTGCAGAAGCTGATAGCAGAATTTTCTGGAGATTTTGCTGCAGCTGTTTCTGGGTTTGGCTTTATGTAGCTTATTATGCGTTCCAGGCAGTACTACAGCCCCTTTATCCATACATTTACTGTTACGCAAATGCCCAAACTTGTTTGTGTGCAATTTTTTAACTAGCTGATGTTGGAGACAGCTGAGGCAAAAGGAAAAGAAGTGCCAATATACACATCAGTATTGCATTTCTCTAACAAGAAAGAAAGAAAACTGTCAGCTTGTTGAAATCCCAGTTTGACCTTGCTCGTGCTGAGGGTACCTAAACTTGGTGGAATTCAGAGCTCCACTTTGCAGGAGCCTGAAGGTCAGACCTATTGCTTTAGAGTGGAGCAGAATGCGTATTGCTGCAACACTGGAGCAGAATGCATACTGCTCATTGGGATGTGATATATCTATAAACTCAGGAAGCCAAAACACAACATTGTTTTGTCCACAAGACACATTCACGGTCTCCATGACAGTGCTTTCCCCACAAGACCACTGCCTTGGTGTCAGGGATGTGAACACAGCTGTGGTACCCCTGACTTCAGGTCTTACACTCCCCTGCAACCCAATTAACTAATGAGTTTGTTAGGCCTAAACAAGATGTCTTAAACAACACCACAACATGTATTCTCTCCATATTTAAAGTGATGTTAACGGCTGTGCCTAGTTTTACCTTGAAATGAAGAAAAGACCACATTTAAGACCAGCATGTCGTGAGAGATGACTGGACCTTCCCTGAGAGCGCCTGCAGAAAGTACACAGTCCCTATTTTTTGGCATTTTTAACTATTTTCTTGCTATCCCAGAGTGCAAACAAAACTTCACATTAAAATATTAACATTCCATATGCGGTATCACCTGCTGCCTTCATCTGTTAAAGCTGATGCCTTCAAGGTGATATAGGTAGTTGGTCTTTGGACAATAAAAAAAAAAAATAAAAAAAAATTGTAATACTGATCTTCCAGAAAGGCAAAGCATCAGCTGATACAGACAACACACAAGCGCCGTGGGGTACAGGAGGCACCCAGGGCCCCATCTGGTGTCACTTGTATTGTCAGCAAGCACAGAGCACTCACGCGTGGACATGTTACTGCTCACGCCTCGTAACTGGTCAATGATGTTAACTACAATTAGATGTTCATTGCAGAACTTTATAGCTTGTAGAGACAGATGAACATAAAGTTGATTAACTAGCTACAGACTAAATGGAAATATTCCTGAAGCTAATGTTTCTGAAAACTATTAACAGAATTTAGGCAAGTAATATTTCCTGTTACTAACTGGGAAACAGCTCATACAGCTGTATCTCTAAGGAGTATGTTAGATGAAAGATATGAATCTCCTCATCCAGTCTGTGGATATTCACAGTAATAAATCTCTTGTCAAAAACCTTTTGCATTGTATCTCTCAGCATCTGTATTACTCCTAAAAACAGTATTATCCTGTATGTGTTTATTTATTTTTCCTTTTTATAGAAGGGTCAAAAGCCAGCTCACACACTATCGTGCTGATAGGCAACCACTGCCAACTTCACTTTTCTGTAAGTAATGTAATGTTAAGGTGATGACAAGAAGGAGTTCGCACTCCCCACTCTGGCAGCTGTGCCTCTCTGTACCTTCTGATGTTACTTTAAAAAAGTGGAAGTGGAAAGACAGTAGAAATAATTTTCTGAAGTTCTGGGCAGAACAAAGCTGTCTTTAAGTTATCTTTAAAAACAATGACTAATGGCTAACAGAATATAGAACACATCTTGCTTTGGTAAACAGCACCAAAAAGTAAGGGATGATGAGCAACAGGGAGAATTAGACATCATACTGTTCCAACTGAAACAGGATACGGTTGAGTAAGGATGCACAGGAAAAGCTGTACATCCACTTTGGTTTCAACAGAAGCTGAACCACCCCAATGGCTCACCCCAAATCCCTCGACCCTCTTTCCAATGGTTAGTGAACCATCTACACAGCTGCAAGATAGGGAGCATCTGGCTCAGCAAGAGGTCTTCAGGAAAGGATCTAAAGGGTGGGGGGATCTCAAATCAAACAGAAAGGTCCCAGTCCTGTTAGTCTTCTCTTGACAGCCATACCTACAGCTTGAGTTGGTCTTACTCTCCCACTGAGTCCATTGCGTTTTCTCTGCAGATGCTTACCCACTCTGCCTTGCTAAGCCACCTCCTGCTGGGACTATGCTTAAGCACTGTTTTAAAACTGCTTTTTGTTTATCTTGGATTCTTTCACAGGTCTGGTTTAGAGTGTGGCAACACAAACTGCGCTCTGTTCACTTCCCTCAGTTGAGGGAGCAACAGCTGGAAGGGTGTGGAAAGAACAAGAGCGAGCAGAAACATGTAAGTGGAAGGGGGAAATCAGAATGACTACATCACTTCACCCAGGTGACAACTAACCCAGAATCCAGCCCCAAGGCAGTTATATCACAGTGCTGAGGAAAAACTCCAGAAAAATAGCAAGTATTATACCGATGTGTTTACAGCAGGAAACAAAAAAAACCAAAAAAAAACCAAACAAAAAAAAATTTTCTTCCTTCCCTTAGCGTCCTAGGAAAACGGAGAGCAAACAGAGACTATACAAAGCACAGCCACTAGGTAATCAGAAGTTTGGACGAAGGAGGTGCTGGTCTGGGGGATATATGGGAAAACATTGCAAGAAGTGAGTTTTCTTAGTCTAGATTAAAAGAAGGTCTGTTAGTTGTCCTGAAGAATCTCAAAAATCACTACAAGAGGAGGGTAATAAACTATTCTTCATGTCAGCTCACAGCATAATCAAAAGCAATCGCCTTAAGTTGTAAGGAACGTATAGGTTCTTGAAATCTCTTCTCTGAATATTATCAAACTGCTAGAAAAAACCTCCCTGAGGAATGTTGCAGGCTACCTTGTTCTGCCTTCAAACACAGTGATAAAATAGGTGACCCCTCAACCTCTAGCTCTCTAATCTTGACTCTTTTTCCATATAAACAGGAAAAGGTAGAGCAGGGGTGGATTTATGTGACTCATCTCCACACTGTGAGATAAGTACGAACAAAATAACAACCTGCACCAAAAATGTTACAAGTGCAAATTCAAGCATTCAAATGTTAGTAAGTATTGCAATTCTTGAGTTTTCTGAAATTATCCCATGATATGACCAATCAAAATTCTTCGATTAAATCTGCGCTTATTATTACTTTAGAACACCCTGCCTCGTGCCCTGAAGAGTGACTGTTGCTTTCTCACATTAAGTGATGCCTCGTACCCTTCGACAGAAATGCATTTTGTTCAAATCCCGCTCCAAATACAAAGCTGTTTGTTTCCGAACGGGCACTTTACCAGTGTTTGCACCACTGTCCTACTGCTTCCCAAATATTAATGAATTCTTCTTCACAAAATCCTCCCAAGCTTAAATGAAGTTATCTTCCATAGAATTAAATGCCAGAATTTCAAAGTTACCCACTAATCATGACTGCTCAACTTAAAATATGTTAAGCCTGATATTGCACAGTCTGATTTTGCCTTTGACACTGAGACACTATATTTTCAAAACCTTACTCCAGATCCCAGACAGCTGAACACAGTCAAAACTTCTGCATACCAAGGACACAAGTAGCTCGTGCTTGCTGTTCAAATAACACAAAATACATAACCAGTAGTGTCTTGTAGAACATTTGGCTAAACTAATTCACCAGCAACAGACAGGAATCCTCCCCTAAAATCCTGGACAAATTCCTAAGTAGAATTCAGTTCGCTTTCCTATGAAATAAATGTTTCCTCTTCACACTATCCCTACCTCGTTCATGTCCTTGCTACCAAATGGAGACAACAAATGAGGAAAGCTTCATCAAGCCCAGGAGTCACTGTGGTCTACAATGTGCCAGCCAGCTGTGGTAAGAGAAATTAATGTCCGCGCATGTGTATTTTATGTGTACAGACACACGCACATACTATATAACCAACCTGAACAACGCTGAACAGTCTCAGCTGTTAACTGCATCGGGTGTGACCTGTAGGCATTCAAATCTTGCAGAATAAAGCTGCCAGGATATTGAATGCTTAAACGTGTTTAAGTGCCAATATTAAGGTTTCACTTTTGGAAATGTTAGCATATATATCAATTTTTTAAATGTGAGCTGCATACATTAAAGTACTATGATATACTGAAATATTGCTGTGTTCAGAAAGCTGCCTATTAACCAGCAGCCTAATACATAAAAAAACCCAAACAAACAAATCCTTGAAGTTTCAGATCTAACACTTTCACATCAATAAACCATGTCAAACACTCAGGAATACAAACAAGAGCTTGGCTTGGTGCAGTTAACCAATTTCTGTTCCAATTTAAATATTTTGGTTAGAGGTCTGATTTTCTGTTGAAGTCAGTGTAATCCCTGTTGGAAAAGCAGTTTGCTTATTCTCCTCTCCTTATGCTCAGACAAGTGAGCCGTGCCAGCAGAAAGTACCGTGTATTATCATTCTGCTGGATACGATCAGCCAAGAGGTGGTGCTGTAGAATTTTTGTGTCTGAAGAAGTCTATCATCAAAGGTGTACATTTGTAAAACTTACAGAACTGTAAGACCGTAAGTGGATATTTTTCAATGGCAGGGAGTTTCTAATATCCTACTATTAATAGAATGCTCTCATTTAAAATCTGCTAAACATAAATCCTTGTGTATTTTGGTTTGGGGCTTGTAAATTTGCTGTCAAATCCTAATGAATAAAAATGATCTAAATCAAGCTGAAACAGAGTCAATGAGACCACTTTTTTCTTCAAGGCCAGGCTGGATGAGGCTTTGAGCAACCTGGGCTGGTGGGAGGTGTCCCTACCCAGGGGGCTTGGGACTCGATGATCTTTAAGGTCCCTTCCAACCCAAACTACTCTGTGATTCTTCTAGGCTTCTCTATGGTAAAAGTTTGCCTCTTCAGTGAGCTAATTACCAGTTGATTCAAAGTGAACCTGTTTTCAAGTGCCAGTCTGGATAGTGTCCAATCTCATAAATTCTGTAGCTTAGACACATGAAGCCTGAGGCCAACTGCAAACTTGGACCAAATATTTACTGTGTGTATGAGTTTGTGTGTGTGTGTGTGTGTGTGTTATCTCACCTCTGAAAATGAATTAACTACCTCAAGGTACCTGGTAATGAGCTAACAAAGACCAAAAAAAAAAAGTTTATAGCAGTAGAGTGTATTCATTTTGAAAAATAAAGAAAGAAACTACTAAATGAAAGTAGTAATTGATCCTCTTTCCAATGCAAAGTTGACACGGCTGTGTGTTACGATAGGTGAAGGCTCTTTACACAACTTATTTAACAACCATGTACTCAAACAGGAGAAAGAGAAGTTGTCAGTAACTTGGAAGGACTCAACTTTAACAAAAAGCTGCTCATCGCCCCCAGCGTCCATAACCTTCTACCCAATGCAGCGATGAGCCTTCTCAAGCACAACAGGAGCAAGCTGCTCGTACTGCTTTATGGATGCAAAACTAAATATGACTTTTAAATTTACAATTCAATCCCAGTCTCTGTTAAAATCATGGCTATTCTTAAAAAGGCAAGGATGCAGCCTGTGGACAGGAACTTTTGCAGATGTCTCTTTTTTTTTTTTTTTAATTTTGATATCAAAATTTTTTTAAACCCAGTTTTCAGTTTCATTTGCAGTAAATTCTACCACCTCTAAAGGAAAACAATAGTAATACCCTCGCTCCCGACTAAAATTCTTTTTTTTTTTTAACCTTTTTTCCTTAAAATCTCTCCAATCCCTTCAAGTGGAGAAACAAAGCAAATCATTACTTTGGTAATGTTTCAGCTGTACTTTTAAAGTAGTAACAATGAAATGTTAATAAATGCATTTATTCACATTTCTTCTTCCAATATCTCATCCTTTGATATTATGAGCACGTACACACATAGAGCCTCCTGTAGGAGGAAGGGTAACATAAGGCTAGAACATCCCTGCCAGAGAGATAATAGTCCTGAGCGTCCCTAATGACAGAGATTACAACTTCTACATGAGTCATATGCTAACGCCTCCTCATCCTTGTGCATTTCTCCGATATCTATCAGAGTCTCTGCTAATTAAAAATATATTTTTTTCTTTCCTTCATTTTTTTAACAAGGAGGATAATAAACCACTTTTCTATTTAATCAGTCTTTCACAGAAAATAGTTATGGATTTTCTCAACCTTCTCTTTTCTAGATTAGATTACATCCTTTTACATCCTTTATTTCTTATTATCTCCATATTTCCTCTACCTTTTCTGTATCTTCCACCATTTCAGCTGAGCTCCGGCAAGGCACGTTCACACCGCTGAACAACCAAACTCATGGAGTTTTATCAGCGTTGCTGCTGCTCATGTGTTGGTTTGTTGAGATGGTTCAAATGGTCAGGAACCCAAAGCACCAGGAGCACCCCATAACAAAACAAGTTCATGTTGGATGTTTCATCAGTATTACACTAGTTCTCCAAACAGTGGTTCTGATTATTAGACAAGCCCATCACTCAGAACACCAGCAAGCTATTCTAATCACACTGCCAGTGTTCACTTTGCCAACTCTTTCACAAAGTTTTATGGGCACATGAAAAATACAGTCTTTATCACTCACAGATTGCCATTCCTGTTAGTACCTGTTTTTCCTTTGAATGCAACCTGTTTTGGGTACTGAGTACAGTACATCTGCAAATATATAAAAAGACTGGATATTAATTGTAGTCATCAATTATTAATTTCAGTAATATTTGATTAATACAAAGGTATGCACAGTAGCAAATGCACTGACATCATTACTTGAAAACCCGCATGTACCAAACCTGTCCAAGCTTATTCTATTTTTATTGTCTTGACTATAGCAGTCACTTTCATCTAGATCTATAACCTGATGTTGTTAATGAGTTCCCTTTTAACTCAGTTATGCAATATGCTTGATATTTTCATTCCCTCGGTTTTGTCAGTGGATGCCAATACTTTTCAGCTGTATTATCTGTTTTTTTACATACAAGCGTGTATCTTTCTGTATTCATAAATCCACTTGTTTTGGTTTATTTTTCAGTTTATTTTATTTATTCTATTTTCTGTTTGCACATGCATGCAAACTCATACCATGTTATTTTGGGAAAGCGAACAGAGGAAGTTACTGCTAGCTCCTTTTTGTTATTAAAAGCAGCAGTAGAAAGGTCTCCTAGTGAGCAGATCTGTAGTGCTACACAAGACACAAAGTTTCAAAGTAGATTAGGTCCAAGGGGAAATGTAAAGATGACAAGAGTTTTATGTCTCAGTTAGCAACAATTAAAATTAAAAGAATGGTACAGTACAGAACTGGGAGCAGTTTTCTGAAAACCTGAGATCTGACAAAACCCATCTTTTTTCCTAAATGCTTAGCAAGCATTTAAGCTAAACAGATGAAAACAAAGGCAAATATAATTTTAAAATATTTTTTTCAGTCTCGTTAAGTATCTTGTGTTCTCTCAGTTGTTTCAGCCCAACTATTACACCATTTCCAACTGCTCACAGCCTGAAAGAGGTTGGGGAGTGGGAGGATGAGCAACAAAATCTGAATTCTTAATGAAAAATTTCATATTATTATTAGTTATTACAACATTTTTGGGGGATTTTTGATGGGTTTTTTTATGAAGAAGATTCTTTTTCAGGTCACCTTTAAAACTTTCGAGAAGTTAGTGTGTTTTATATGTATCTTACAGCTCTTTGAAACTGCTTTGTGACAAGAAATGGATCTGAGCTCTTTTAATAATGGCATGTTATTAAAATACTAATGATTTTGCTGTTTAAAAACGAGCTTTAATGACTATAACACTCCTCTTTGATCAGTAGAAAATGGTAACTAACCTAAGGAAAAAAAAAAAAAAAGTTTTAAGACTGAGATCTCTCCCAAGCCTTGTAGCTGCTATAAAAGCTCAGAGACAAGAGAGTAAAAAGAGAATAAAAAAGGCAGCAGATGATAAGTGCAGATGTTTTATTTTTATCCTGAAAGACTCCCCTGTCTAAATAACAATGAAGCAAATAAAGAAAAATACACACTGGTTTGACCTCCCCTCCTTTCCTGCTCTCTTCCTCCCCTGTAAGAAACTTGCTCTCCTCATTGATAACAAATTCCTTGACTTTCTCTCCCTTTTCCTTGCTTGAGAAATGACTCAAAATCCAATTGCCATTTATCGCACTGTCAGGGCACTCTGCCAAGTCAGGGTGAAGATTTTCTTCTTTCTCTCTGCCTACCCGAGCAACCCCTTGGGCATCACACCACCTCCAGGTGCTGCCTAAGAACAGGCGTGAAGCAAAAGGTCATGACTGCAGCCCTGACACAGGGACCCTCGTCACTGGTCAGGCTAAACAGGAGAAATCATTCAAATCAAATCATTTCTAATTAAAAAAAGAAAGAAAGAAAGAAAGAAAGAAAGAAAGAAAGAAAGAAAGGAAGGAAGGGCAAAAAAGTTGGGGTTTTAAATAAAGATATTTCTAATACTCCCAACAGAGTCCAAAATCTTGATGCCTCCTGGTGCAGCCCAGGACCTGCCTTACTCTGCAAATGTGTTTTGTTGCCCATCCGTTTACCTTATACCATGCTGAGCTCAAGGCAAATAAAAAGTAAATGCAAACCATTTGGCATGTGTAAAAGATAGTGCATTTATGATTTAGGTTTTTTTTCTGAAAGATCTAGGTACAGAAAGGAAGAAAAATTAAATTACTTTCAGTAAAGTTGATTTGGAAAGGTCTCCCTCCGCCTCCTCATCAGCTCACTTGCTCTTTTCTGGCTATTGTGGGGTTCATCTTACAGGATTTCTGGGCTGGCCTCAGGCTCTGTCTAGTCAGATGCTCCATCAAAGACTTTAGCCATGCAAAAGTTTCTCTTGGCTTTTTTTCTAAGATCTCAACAAGTAGGATAGCTCTTACTGGTTTATACATCTTCCCATGCTGCCAAACAGGTTGAATTGTCAGCCCAAAGCTCATTTTATTTATATTTTCACAGGGGGGAGAAAAAGAAAAGACAAATCTCTCTGACTTCTTCAGGGCTCTTTTCCACCCTCTGGGATGGCTTCTCCATACCCCAGGCATTGTCTCCTGTGAATAGCTCTCTAGCAAGGCAAACTTTTGACTCAATGATGTGTGAAACCTTTCCCACTCTCTCGGCTTTTGCGTGTGAACTGCTCAGTGGACCTTACATTACCTTTCAATCTTTCTAATAAAGGCAGACATCCCAGGAGAGTCACCATGTGCAGCTTGAGTAGGAATACACGCAACAGCAGCTCATCGCTCTGCACAGCAACAGGGTTACCAACATGACCAACCTCCAACTTCCTCTTACATCTGCTATAATTATTTCAGAAGTAGAATAACTTTACAAATAGAAAGAAAAAAACTTTAAAAGGCAGAGTCAACTGTTTTTAGGATTTTTTCCAGATCTCCCCTCGAATACAGTATTTTAAAGATGCTGCTCAACTGTGTCTTTATACAGAAGGCTACATTTCAAAATGTCATCTTACCCCTTACTTTCTCCTATTTTCTGAAATTTTAGACCGAGGCAAATTTCCCCACTGTGTTTCAAAAATATAATTATGTATTTTTAATTATTATTACTTTCATACTGCGGCTTTGATTTTAGCCACAGAAAACCTGTGCTTAGAATCATTAGAATCAAAGAGGAAGTTCATGGATTTTCTTTTATTTTTTTTTTTTTTTCCTCAGAAGAAATTTCTGAGATGAGGAAGGGGAAAACATAGGCTATTAATTCTTTCTTTATTTTCTTTGTTCACCTTTGTGGATCAGGAAGGCATCAAATGATCACTATTACAGACTTAAAATGCAGGAGAATTTTTTTTTTTTTTTTTTTTTTGTGCAGTTGTGGCTCTTTTCTCCTGACTTATTAACATTACCAAGAAATTATGCATAACGGCATAACACAATAATAGATGCTGTTCTTTTAACATCATCTCACCACAATCTCTTCCTGTACGCATTTACAAATGTATGAAAGAAATAAGCAGAGATTGTGTGAGGTGGGTTTTTTTTTTTTTATTTCTACACCACAATAGAAGCAAAAGCCGATTAAAAGATTTATTAAAATATTTACATGACACACACTGTTGCAGTACCAAAGCGGGAGCTTGCTCCTTTCACAGCTCTATTTAGCAGTAATTCTTTTCTCCCCATTGTTACTAATACAACTTGTAAATGGTAGTTACAAGCTCCCGTTTCAATGACTTCAGCCTCTAATTGGGCATCCTCTCCAGTTCTTATCTGCCTTCTCCTCTCCCCTTGCCTTTACAGGGATTTGTGTAGGAGGTGTCTAACCCGTCTCCTCACTCCCAGTGCTTCTCTCCACCCTGCTCCGTGCATCCTCCCACGCGACAGCTTTGCTCTGCGCCTCCTCTTTCAATCTCACCCCACGCGCCCTTTCCCTGCACGTCTCCTTATGTCTGGAACAGTTTTGTGAGTGCTAGATCAATACCCTCGGCATTTCAAACGCTCTCCTTAAAATTAATCTTTTTCCATAAGCCTATGAAATACAGTAGAAAATTATGATTGGCATCCGAAATAGCATCAGAGCCATCATTACAAGTTGCGCATTTCTGGAACCAGGAGTAGCCCTGAGCCAACTGCCGATCTGCTATTCCTTCCTTTCCCCTTTCCTGGCATTCCCAAAGAAACCAGAAAATGGTCAGGAGGAGAAATTAAAACACTCTGATATTTATAGTACTCCGTGTATGGTAGATGTGTAAGCAGTACAACCAGGACTGAACATCTGAAGCGCTCGTGTTGGGAGGGAACTGCAGTATTTCCCTGCTCCAAAGCGTTTTTCCTTTGTTGAATGTCGCTACACGTTCTCCATCGCCTTTGCGGTACAGTGGAAGGCAACAATTTACCTTGAACACTGGAGGTAATTAAGTATACATATTTAGGGTATAAATATGCAGATGTACACAGCTAGCAGTGCAGTCTACAATATTAATTCCTAATGTTTCTGAATGCATACAAATATCAGATAAGTAAAATAGCATGAATTTTATGTTCCCTATTAAATACAAAAGGATGCAGAGGCATAAAAAAATTAAAATGCTCTGTCTATAGATATTTAGCTGATTTGTGGCAGAGCTGAGAGAGAATCTAAATCTGATCTATCCTCTTGTGAGTTTTAAACGTATTAACTTCCCAATCATATATGTACGGTGATCAAAGTCTCATAAATATTCACGCTGATTGCCAAACTAGCTGGAATCCTTTAAAAAGTCATTCCCCACGAGTACAACAGACCTACATGGGAGACCTTAGCTAGAGATAAAATAATTCTAACTCAGCTCATATTTGTTTCATGTGACAGTCATCGGCACCATCATCAATTTTACACCAAGTTCAAGGACCAGTAAAAGCAATAGCTTCTGTTTCTTGACCACTGAAGAAAAGAAGTCCCATATTAAAATTTATCAAAGCTATGAAGTGCAGACGTACGGAGCCAAACATCTTACTTCAAAGGCATTTGATAGATAATATGTTACCGCAAACCAATTTATTCTCCCTCTACGTTTCCGACTGCCACTTTATGTCCTGCCAGCGCTGTTCTAGCTTTTTCTTCAGTACATCCTTCATTGAGAAGTCTGAACTCTGAAGTACTCACAGTGTTCTGTGGAGACACAGCCCTTCCCTCTGGGCTCCCTAACGCGGGTCCGACACTTGACGTAACAGGTGAGTATTGGTACTGCAAAACCTCTAACTGGGCAAATTACTAGTTCATTAGTTGGGGGAGGGGGGGGAAGTTTTTCAGGTGGGCATCCATTAGGCATAGTGTAGAATAACCAAAAAATGAAAGAGTCCAGATTGATAAAAGTGCAGAAATCCTAACCCAAAGTAACGTGCTTAGCTTAGAAACATCACAAACTTGCTTGTTCAGAGCTGTTCGAACAGCAGAATCTTTCCTCTCTCAATGTAAAGTTTAGTTTCAGAAGAATAACAAAAGTTCTTTCATACATTGTATGATATGAAGTAAACTTAGTATCTCAAGTTCCATTGCAAGCTCATAGAAGAATGTATAAAACCATCACCACCGAACACTGATCAAAACTCACAGGCACAGAGATGTACAATTAACCACACTCAAAATATATTCTTGAGTGCAGCGATGGGAACCATTGAGAATTAAGAAATTTTCAAGCAGTGCTTTAGTTGTTTAATTGACAAATGCAGAATTTCTGGTTCACGAAACACCTAAATGTGTAACAGCACAGATGTGAATACATAAGACGACCAGGGCTTGACCCTGTGCTACTGCAGGAAGGTTATCACAGACATAAGGGCTTGTGATCAAGCTCTGAATTCCTTCGCGTAGAGAATGGTCTTCTCCGTGCCTCCGTACCTTCAGCTTGTAGAGGAATGCTGGGGCCAATGAACATACCGTGATAACAATGCATGTTACAGGAGAAAATACCTTACACATTTAATACCTTAATATGTAATTTTTACTGGAGATGAAACCTCTCAGAACAGCCTGGGCTTCATATTTAAATAAAAATAATAATAAAAAAGTGATTTATACTCATATGCTTACAGTATATAAACATAACTGAAAA